>NC_089592.1:74249801-74549801 GCF_019320115.1 Miscanthus floridulus
CAGGGTGCTACGACACCGTCTTTTGGTCCGTTGGACCGTGTATCGTGTTTGGGCCCATTAGGAGGCGCGTCCAGGGGATGACGCCCAAGACTCTATAATTAGCAGTCGTCGCTCTCCTTAGGGTTTGGGTTTTGTTTAGTTCTTGATTTCCTTGTGAAACAGACGTCGTTTTGCTGCAACTATGCCACCAAGGTCGCTTGCTGTGAACCAGGGGCCCAGTTCTTGATCTTGTTCGCCTGTGGGGATTAGTCCTTTTGAATCAAGACTTGAACTCCTTCTTGTTTTCTTAAGCCTCATATTTATTTGCAATTTCAGGTTGTATTCATCCCGTTCTTGCTTGTGTTCTCGATTTGCTTGTAGGAAAGCCTTCTCGGTGAGGTCAATCGCGTTTGCGTGGTTGATAACCAACAAAGCAGTGGTGTAATAGTTGTGGGGGTCCAAATCAGTCTTGGTTCGAAGCCTAGATTATGAACATTGAGTCTCCACCAATCGATGCTATCATACCTTTTGGAAGATCGAGCCTTGTCTACATCATCTTGCACCTTAGATGGGTCTATAGAGATTCCATTTTCTGATAGTACATGACCTAGGAAAGGTACTTTCCTTAACCAGAATTCACACTTGCTAAACTTGGCATATACTTTATGCTCCCTCAATCTAGATAAGACAATCCTTAGATGCTTTGCATGATCTGCCTCATTCTCAGAATAAATCAGGATGTCATCAATAAACACAACCACGAACTTGTCAAGCTTGGGCATGAATACCGATTTCATCAAATACATGAAGTAGGCAGGAGCATTTGTTAGTCCAAAATACATGATGAGATACTCATACAAGCCATACCTTGTTGAGAAAGTCGTTTTAGGTACATCTTCTAGCCTGATCTTAATCTGGTGATAGCCTAATCTTAAATCAATCTTGGAGAATACTTTTGCTCTTGCTAATTGATCAGACAAGATATTGATATGGCGAAAAGGGTACTTGTTCTTAACGGTTATGGCATTGAGTCATGGTTGATGGTGACCTCCTGAGTTTGAGTAGAATCAGAGATTGAGAGGTACAAAAAAACTTCTCGGTGAGTTGATCCAGCGTGGTCGTTGAGACATCTGGTGAATCTTGAGGCGCTAGGATCTCCATGAGACAACTTTGGAGCTTGTTGTTGTCGTCTGCCTTATTGATCCAAGAGTTAAAGATGAAGGTGATACCCATCAAGAAAATCATGTCGTCGAGGTCCACCGAGCTCTCGATCGTGAAGTCATCGAAAGCCCCTACCTAGCACGCTAGCTATCAGTGTTTAATGACCGACAACTCATCTGGGGGTACTCGGGATGGTGTTTGAAAGGCTTTGGCATACGCAGAACTCAATAATAAATGGAAGGAGACAAATGATTTAGACTGGTTTGGGCCCTCTTGTCGAGTAACAGCCTTTACGTCCAATCGACGTGTAGCCTTTTATGTTGGATTGATTGTATGATTGTTAGGATTACAAGGGGATGCACCATACCTCTCTTTATATAGGGGAGAGGGTAAGGACACATATCTAGTCATAGTTGGTTACAAGAGAAGAGTCCTAGTCCTATTATAGAATCTAGCTTTCATAGTAAGCCGACTAAGTCAATCTGAATAGCTTGAAGTCCACGCCACCTTGTCTCGCGTCCTTCAACAAATCATGGGCCATCCTAGAGCCCATCCAAGTGGTACCCCCATGGGGAACCCCTAGGACCCTAGTTCGTCATATAGTGTTTATTATATATATAGACAAATATCAACATTGAACAGTCCTACAATAAATTTATCCATGCAAGATCACTACAAGAAATACCCTTATACATGATGATTTACTTTTGTCATAGACAAGCAAAAACACATCACAGTTAACTTACCATGACGATCGAAAAAAATATCATGTATCCCGCGTCATATATTTGCGTGACCAAGATAAGCCATAACCGATAGGCATTTGTGTTCATCATGGAATCCCTGGAAGCCCATCTAGCCTAGGCTAGGCCCGATAGCCTATGACCAAATAGACCGTCATAACCATCTCCACACAGGATGCCATGTAAGGATGTTTCTCCATCACTGATTTGGGTAGCCATGTAAGCACATGTGTTCACAAAATTGACCATCATAGATTATGTAATGAAAATCACATAAAGCCTAATCATTTGGTTAACTCAATTTGCAGTACATTAACACAACTTGTTCTGAACATCATAAAACCTAAGGAAACACTAAATAGGTCATTGTCAACCTTCACATCTATTATAATAGCATTTTGGACAGCCAGTGCATAAGATTGAATTTTTTTGCTGTACAGTGGCACTCCAAAAATCCATTGCTCCAGGTTCCTGGTCTTTGTACTTGCCTCCCTGAAAATACACATGTGCATAGATTAAACTCAAATGTAGGCAAAGTAAACCATAGGCAAGGAACAAGGCATCAAGTCATGTACAATAAGAACAGAGAAGCTACATACATTGGGACATCTACACAAGCATAACAGTGGTCCTATTGTGATCTCTAAGGAACTGAGAGGTGACAAGATCTCTCTCAGCAAGTGTGGTGAACTGACTTATAAAATCTGAGTGGAATCATGTAATGGACATTCTTAGCTTGAGGGCCAAATGCATGAGGCACGTGTATGTGCTTTTAGTTTTTGGATAGCATCATGTACATAGTTGGAACTATTTCTAGCAATATTTGGAACACAGAAAATACTGCTCACAACTTGAAAGAAATAGTGGTAATTTGGTAATTGATCTATAAATAGTTAAATGATCAGTCACTTAGTTTATGCAGATGATGATAAAATTGACTGAAAGTAAATTCACTTGTAAAGTAGAGGCCTACCAATTAACCATATACCAAAAACTACCACATTAGCAAATTGGTGTAAATCAGAGGCTAGAAGCATTCATGTTATGCACCCTTTATTACCTCCTGATTTAGAGTTCTATGTTAGATGAGGGGAAGCGGCATGACCATGCTCCAATAGTTTGAGAATCTTATACTCTGTAATTCAAGGGAAATCTACCAGCTTATGTTCATCACAGGCTTTCTAAAACATAGATAGTTGATCTAAAATGATTAATACAAGAAACTTAAAACCACCATTTGAAAGACCCTGTGCTTGCACACCATTTCTTGTAGTATCATCTTCATCTCCATCTGCTCCTTGGTCAACATAGAAAAAGGAAGATTTAGATCATAGATAGAAGAAAGACATGGCAAAAAATCTGAGAAAGATGATGTCAGAGGAATCACGAGATCCAACCATCATCTGTGTTACCTATTCTGCAGATGATAGGGAAGAACACAGGAGGGGCTTTGGCTAGGGAAGGAAGCACCACCGCTGGGGGAGGGGCTTTTGCCACGCATAGAACTAGCACCCTTCTCACCTACGGACAACCTCCTCTACATCTCATAGCATGGTGAGCCAGTAAAAACCTTGGCAAAAGGATTTCTCGACTAGTGACCTTGGGGCCGCGTGATGTCTGTAGATTCTGGCATGGGCTTCGAGGAGAAGCTATTTTCCTTGGTCGGTTGGGATGCACTTCATGAGTATTCCTGATAGGCTCTGTTTGTAAAGTTCATCACCAATGACGACGAATGTCTTGGAGCGTCGAGCAATTCGTCATGCTTTAGTCCTTTCTAGTGGGAGAACCTCCTCGAGGAGGTAGGCGAGCAGTAGTGCTCTCTAGTCAACCACATTGTTGTCCTGATAGGCTCTGTTCGAGGAGGAAATCGGTGGCATTGTTGTCCTTTTAGGGGACATGATGCAGTTCGATCCCTTAGAATTTGTCCTCGAGCTTGCGCACCTCCTGGCAATATGCCACCGATTTCCTCCTCGAACAGAGCCTATCAGGACAACAATGCGATTGACTAGAGAGCACTACTGCTCGCCTACCTCCTCGAGGAGGTTCTCCCACCGGAAAGGACTAAAGCATGACGAATTGCTCAATGCACCAAGACATTCATCATCATTGGTGATGAACTTTACAAACAGAGCCTATCAGGAATACTCATGAAGTGCATCCCAACCGACCAAGGAAAATAGCTTCTCCTCGAAGCCCATGCCAGAATCTACGGACATCACGCGGCCCCAAGGTCACTGGTTGAGAAATCCTTTTGCCAAGGTTTTTACTGGCTCACCATGCTATGAGATGTAGAGGAGGTTGTCCGTAGGTGAGAAGGGTGCTAGTTCTATGCGCGACAAACTCATCTATCGGCACAGGAGCTTCAGACCATCCCCATCACCTAGCCATTCATGGTCTGGGGCCACGACATGGGTGAACAACTCAAAAAGGCCTCAGGGGGCTTCACTCACCTACTCGTAGCGGGGGACAAATTCACCAAGTGGATAGAGGTGAAGCCCAAAACCAACATTCGCTCGGAAGAGGCGGTCAAGTTCTTCCTTGACATCATCTATCATTTTGGTGTTCCTAACTGCATCATCACCGACCATGGAACAAACTTCACTGAGAAGAAGTTCCTAGACTTCTGTGATGGATACGACATCAGTATTGATTAGGCCTTGGTCGGACATCAGCGTACTAACAATCAGGTCAAGCGGGCCAATGGCATGGTCCTCTAAGGACTCAAGCCCTGCATTTTCGATCGACTCAATAAGTATGTTGGGCGATGGGTTGCAGAGGTCCTAGCGATCCTTTGGAGCATGAGAACGACCCCGAACCAATCCACAGGGTTCACACCTTTCTTCCTAGCCTACGGAGCTAAAGCAGTGTTACCCTCCGACCTCGATCATGGTGCACCAAGAGTAAAGGCCTTCGACCTAGACTGAGCCACAGAGGCTCAGCAGGTCACGGTCGACCTACTTGAGGAGGCTCATGAGACAACCGTCATCTGCTCCGCTTGCTACCAGCAAACTCTTCGTAGGTAACATGAAAGAAAAATTAGAGGGAGGATCCTCGAGGTCGGTGATCTCATACTCAGGAGGACCCAGTCAACCAAAGAGAAACATAAACTCTCTCCACCATGGGAAGGACCCTACATGGTGACTGACGTGATCTGACCAGGCGCCTACTAGTTAAAGGACGACAACGACAACATTCTCACCAACACATGGAACATCGAACAGTTATATCGTTTCTTTCCCTAAAGCTCGGTCTTTCCATTTCCTTCCATTCAACATTTGCTCCTACAACACCTTAGCCTAAGCACTCTCGCCCTGTGTCGCTCTATCGGTGTTTTGTACAAGCACCGGCAAGTAAATTTATAGTAATACGCGTTAGGCTCGGATGGTGCGCTAAAGGACACAAGATTTATACTGGTTCGGGCGGAACATCCCTACGTCCAGTTTGTTGCTGCTTGTGTTATTAGCACCGTGAACGGTCTATAGTAAGGGATACAAACTGTCGAGAGAGGGACTGGTCCCAAGTCTCTGATGGAAGGGTTGAAAAGGTGGTCAAGAGCTTCGTAGCTGCTTGAATGTGTGTATGAGTGCGCTATATTGTTCAGTCCTATATCTCCCGTCCTCCCTGATGGAGCAAGCGCACCCCCTTTTATAGATGAAGGGGCTGGCTTTACAAGGGTGAGGGCTCCAGGATGTGTACTCTACTTAGTCATGTGGCTCACGTTTACCTGGTTAGGTCCTCCATTCTGATGAGTGTGAAGGAAGATAAGTGCTTAGCATGTTGTCGATGTCTCTGTGGGATGTCAGATTAATCACAGAATGCTGCCCGCAGGGTATGGGCCGTAGTACAGTGATTTTGACTTATGAGTCTCCCTCCAGCCTTGCTCCGCACGCCTTCTGGTTCCCATGATTCCTTGTTGGGAGAATTCGGGGTCGGGGTCTGGTGTAGCGCCGTGGCCAAGACCTTCTGACTGGGAGGACCTGAGGGATCGGGAATAGGGTGCTGCTCCCTCGGGTCCACAGTGTGGTGTCGGAATATCCATCATTCGTGGAGATAGCAAATCCGTTCTTGGAGCGTAGCGGTTGTCATATATCTTCGTTGGGTTCCATGTCCCAGAGCTGAAGACGGCGCCTACAACTCTACAGGGTGAGATGCACGCACCTGTAATACCTTTTGGGCTCTGCGGTGCTCGGAAGGGTCTAAAGCATCAGTCCTATCATTCCCTGGCAGTCCTTTTCCTGCCAGGGCGCAGGGTATGGTCGTTGGAGCCATGGTTGACCCGAACGTCTTGTCTTGTCCTGTACCCATCATTATGAGGGATAGATATCGATTAGGGCGAGGCTCATTCTAGGCCATCGGGTGAGGCAGAGACCAATCCCTATCTCTTGGGCGAGACTAACCCTATCCCTCTAGGATCGAGCGAGGCGGATTCCATCCCTTTGCCTTCGGGCGAGACCGAGCCCGCCCTATAGGCGTCGGGCGAGACGAAGATTAGCCTTGAGCTTTTGGGGCGAGGCAGGGTTATCCCACAAAGGCATCGGGTGAGGCTGACCCCGCCCCTCCGGGATCGGGCAAGACGGAATTCATCCCTCAGCCCTCGGGCGAGACCGAGCCTGCCCTCAAGGCGTCGGGCGAGACGGAGTTTATCCCTCGGCCCTCGGGCGAGACCGAACCCGTCCCAAAGGTGTCGGGCGAGGCGGAACCGAACTCCTGTCACTCGAACAAGGGATGACATGGAGCCCTTATGCGTCAAGAAGTTTTTCACGTTCGATGGTTATCGGTTCCACCTTCTGGGGTACCCTGGTATTAGGTCCCCGACAGTAGCCCCCGAGACTCTAGGTGATTCGGGTAGAACCGCCTAGAGGGTGTCTTTGATTTCGTCGAAGCTAATTTGCCGGAGGGTGCGCGCGAGCGCACCCGATGGGTGTAGCCCCCGAGCCCCCGGGTGACTCGAGTAGAGTCGCCCGGGGGGTTATATCGGCCCCTTCGCGGGTAAGGCTGAAGGACTTAGTTTTTCATCAACTGGGTGTTTTTTCGAGTGGGTCGTGGCGTCCCGTTCGCTGGGGACTGATTCGAGGCCGTCCTAACTGGTGCTTCTGCCCTTGGTGGTGGATTGTTCGTGGATTCCTTCTTAGTTGGGCCGGCCGGTGAGTTGCTGGGCCCTAGGTGGGCCAAAGAGAAAAGAACAGGCCTTTGTGGCTTGCGCTTCCCCGGTGGGTAGAGAGTCCGGATTTGCTTGGGGAAGGCGAACCGTCCGCCGAGATTTTTGGGATGAGAGGATAGGGACTGCGGGCGCGTGTCCCGCGATGTGACGCGGTGGCACGCGTGGCAGGCCCGGAGATCGAGGCGGACGGTTGCCCTTCTCGCGTTCGTCGCCCCCTATAAAACCGCGGGGTTCGCCCCCAGGGTCCCGTATTTCGCTCCCCTTCCTTTGCATTCTGAAACATCCACCGCCAATCTTCCTAGCCTCTCGCGCCCGCATCGCCACTGTCGACCGGCCTGTGTTCGTGTTCCAGCTGCCGTTAAGCTCATGGCTGCCCTTCCCCCCTACTACTTCAATGGAGTTGTGGGGCAGATCAAGCATCACTTCCCGGCATCTGGAGGGCCTCGTCCGCCGTGGCCTTCTCCACCCACTATCCGCCGTCCAGGAGTGGTTACTCCCCGGCGACGAGGGTGAGTCGGTGCCGCCTGAAGGGTATGTCGTCTCCTTTGCCATCTTCCATGAGCGGGGATTCAGGGTACCCGCGCATAGATTCCTTCAGGGGCTATTAGATTACTATGAGGTAGAGCTGCAGCATCTCACTCCCAATGGGATTCATCATATGGCGGCGTTCGTTGCCCTGTGCGAGGGTTTCCTAGGGATCAATCCCCATTTTGATTTGTGGCGGTATTTCTTTAGCATTAGTCTGTCGAAGAGGAAGATTGGGGGGAAAGAAGTGAACGCGCCGATGGGGTGTGCCAGCATTCATCTGCACCATACCCAGTCGAAGGGTTATCCATACATGCGTCTGGCTACATCCAACAAGGGATGGCATTCGTAGTGGTTTTATGTTAGGGATGATGTGAGTGCCACCCTACCGAAGTACACCGGACATCTTATTGTGGATGCTCCAGAGTCGTGGGGCTGGGGCGTCTAGTCTAAAGACAAGAAACATATCTCCGACCTTCTCTCTGCCCTCCATGCCCTGAAGGGTCGAGGTGTAAAGGGGTCGGGGATTATCGGCGCCTACCACGCAAGGAGGGTGGCACCACTGATGGCGCGTGTGCTTCCCCTGCATTGGATGATGCCCGGGATATCGTTCGAGGGGACGGTGCTCGTTGACGAGGCGCTCCCTTATTCGGAAGTGGCGCAGCGTATCAAGGAGGCGACGGAGCCGACAAAGGATTCCGCCGGCAGGGTCCTCGACATCGTGTATCCGGTGCCCGGGCATCCTCCAATGTGGCCAGAGCCTGGGTTCTTCAAATTCGTAAGCCTTCTTCTCCCGCACTCTTTTCTTTCTCCTAAATCTCTTTTTTAATACTTGCTTTTGTGATGTTGGGGCTAGCCGGGGGGGCTAGTCTTCAAGGATAGTCCAGCTCCGCTGCCGAAGGACAAGGTTGTGGCAGCGGCGAATCGACTCACGGCCGAGCGGGACAAGAAAGCAAAGGAGGAGACGAAGAAGGCGAAACGACTGAAGCAGGATGCACGGGATCGAGGAGAGGACATGAGCAGTGAGGATGACGATGATGATGATGATGACGATGACGACGATGAGGTAGCCATCGACGTAGATTGGGGCGTCCTGGAGGATGAGGAAATGCTGACGAGTGGCCACCCACCTGTGCAGGGGCCCTTCCCTTTTCACGCAGAGGGAAGTGAATCGATGAGGTCAGTGGAGGTCGGCGAGTCCGCCACTTCGCACGGCATGCTGGCCGAGGATCGGTGGACGGGGGACGCTGAGCTTGCTGCCGCCGACCCCAAGGCGACCGTGGAGGGGGTGGCACCAGAGCCATGCCTGGCTCTGATGCCACGCCCTATGAGGTGATGGAGGGGAGCAGCTCCGGTGCTGCGCCCCATGAGACGATGGAGGGGGACGGCTCTGGTGCCATGCCCGACGAGATGAACCCCCCTGCCCCGGAGCAGGGGGCAGGCATGAAACGGTCCCGTCCGGACGAGTCAGGGCAGGGATCTGGGGATCCATCCCCAAAACGCTTCCGCCGGCCGAGGACGTCAACGTAAGCTCTTGACTCCTCTGTTTTCATCTTTTTTCCATTTTTATTTTGATTTATCGGTTATTACCTTTGTGTAGGTTCTTGCGGACGGGTCCCCCCTAGGGTTGGCGCCCAAGAAGAGTCTCGCCCTTCAAGTGGGATAGACGGCGTCGCCTGGAGTCACCCCTATTTTGGGCAGGAGTGGTGCCGATGTCGGGGCCACGTTGGCCGAACCGACGGCGTCCATGGTGGCTCCCACGCCCGTGGAGGTGGAACAGCCGGCCGAGGACCGTATACCGCCGGTGAAGGTGATCGTGACTGTGCCAAGCCAGGATCAGCCGGGCACGGTCGTGGTGGCACCCGAGGGCATGGTGCAATCTGCGCCGCCAGGCGCCCATGTGGATCCGCCCGTGGCGCCCGAAGCGGTCCAGACAGAGGAGGGTCCATCCGAAGGGTCCTTGAGTGCGGCGGTGGTGCCGCACAGGGTCAGGAGGGAGCCGCCACCGGCCCCTTTGTCGGGAGGAAGCCGCTCCCCTACGCGGGGGGAGCCGCTGCTCCAGTGGATGGCTGCTCAGGACCCGACGTCGGCTCTTTTCTCGCTCGATGATCATTCCGAGAGTATGGAGCGAGAAGGTCTTGACATCGGGATCTCGACCATGCTGAACGCCCTAGACCAGGCCAGAGGAGCCCTCCGTGAGATCGTTATCCCTACCTCTCAGGTATTTTCTGGACTTTCTTTCTTTCTTTCTTCGTGTGTTTGTGTGTTCTCGCATTTCTGATATCAGTCTTCTTCTTCTTCAGATTCTTGTTGCTCGTAGCCGGAAAAAATCCCAATTTCTCCGTGAGCAGAAGGCGGAGCAGGATCGCCTCTCTGAGGAGGCCCGACTGCGAGCAAACATGGCCGCCTAGCTTGCTATCGTCTAGGAGCGGGAGGCCCAGGCGCGTCAGGATGCGGAGGAGGCGCACGGGATGTTCGAGGACCTGTCGGCGAGGTCTAAGCTGGATGGAGAGGAGATTGCCAGGCTCCAAAAAGAGCGAGATGAGCTGCTGCAGAGGAATGCCGCGGCCAATGAGAAGGCCGGTGAAGTCCTGAAGGAGCTAGAGATGGAGCAGGACCTCTGGTGGAAGGCCGAGAGTAGGGCCACAGCCCTCCAGTAGAAGGTGGACGAGGACGTCGAGGTGGTCCGCTCTCTCCGGGCGGAGCTTGGTGACGCGGTGGAAGGAAGGTTGAGTGCTGAGAACGTCGCCACCAAGCTGGAGAAAGAGGCTGCTTATACGCGAAGGGCCCTTCAGGCTAAGAGCGATGAGCATGATCTTCTACAAGCTGCGGTCAGGGTGGTCCTTGATGCCCTGAATGTGATGGAGCCGGTGGAGACCAGCCCGCTCACAGCTCGCGTCGGAGGTATCACGGCTCGGGTGGGCCAACTTGAGGAGAGTGCCTTTCACGCCGGGATTACCCAGGCCTTCACCGTCGCCCACGCCCATTATGAGAAGGAAATAAACCTGAAGGTGATGAGCGAAGGCTTTCCGTCCACCTACGAGGATGAAGTGCTGGAGGAAATGGAGAAGATGGTTGCTCCCCTTGCGAAGAACCTGGCAGACAGTCTGAAAGAAATGGTTCTCCCTCCATGGGAGTAATTAATCGAATAATTTTGAGAACAACTTATATGTAATATGTGGACAAGTGTCGGTACTTTTTGAGTCTGGACGCCTTTCGTGCTTTTGCGTCTTAATTTCGTTTTGTTTGATTTTTTGCGATCTGATTTTTTACGGTCTTACCAATATGTTCCCCTGAATTATGCCGCTGATTATAATGCGAGGAGATTGATTATGCCGCTGATTATAATGTGAGGAGATTGAGGAGGTAGCCATACCTTAACAGCCCCCGAGTAAGGTCCGACCCCCGCACCTGCTGGGGTCGGGTGTTACTAGAGACCGGAATCATGGTTTTGGTGACAATGGATGTCATCGCAATAATCCCCGCCTTGTCTTCCAACAGAAATCCCAACTGCGGACTCTATGGGCTTGGCAAGGTGGGGCCCTTGAACCTGTGTCCCTGCATTGTTTGGCCCGAGCCCCCGAGCCCTGTTAGGGTCTGATAGGGGTTGGCCGTTAATTGCGTGTTACCCTGTCCTCGGTTTTCGCAATCGGAGGGGCTAAGTGAACGACACTTGCCTCGACGGCTTGAGTACCGCGCTCAACGAGCTCGCTAATGGGTACGTTCGTGCGGAATCCGGGTCCATCATTTGCTGATGGGGTCGGCAGAGCCCTCTGGTGGCACTCCACAACTTCTTAACCCGCCTCCCGGCAGATGCCTGAGTCGTTCGATAAGCTCAGGGGGCCCGATGGCCTATTCTCGATGGAGATTCTGTGGGTTTGGCTCGAGGTTAGAATCGAACGAGAGAAGGTCGAGACGTCCCGGTTTGCTTCTGAGCGGGGTCGGGCAGGGCCACTAGGGCTCATCTCGGTTATCTCTCCCTGGCTCTGTTCGGCGTGAGGCGGCCTCGAGCCCTTCGTGGGCCGACCTTCGAACCTCAGCCTGTGGTTGTCTATATCGAATGAGGCGACAGCCGTTTCGTGGTGCAACATGAATCGTTGGGATGCAATGTTCTGCATCTGTAATGTTTTGAATGCGAGATTTAATTGAAAATAAAGGCGGGGTCGATAACGTTACCTTGGTGGTATGAGTGGCGTAAAAGCTCCTACCAGATGGGTCCGGGCCCTGACGTTTGTGACGAGGTTGAAATAACCTGCGTAAGAATTGCTATTCTTTGTTTTCATGTCTCGGTGACGATCCGAGCCATTCGATTAACTTGGGCATCCTGACAGCTCTTCCTTTGGGGGAGACTCTGTAGGCGGACCCCTCCGATCCTTCTTTGAGAAGGTAGACATTGAAACTAGAGACGCGAGGGGCATTGAGTATGACTTTTCTGGTGAACAGAAACACCGTAGCTATCGGGGCGTAGGGTTTGCTAGTTCGTCTAGTTTTACTCAAAGCTTTGTGCCTGTATGTCGCGCCCTTAGTTTCAAGCGTACGGAGGGGTCGGGTGAAGAGGATGTCTAGACTGGTAGTCATCCTCGGCAGCCCCCGAGTGATGTTCACGTCCCTGCTATTTGACGGGGTCGGAATCTTGCGAACGAATTTTAACGCATAAAGTGAGAAAGCTGAGAGGCTTATCTTTCTTTGGTCATTTGTTCGTCATGTCTTCTGGGCTGAACGGCCGACCCAGGAGATCTGAAAGGTCCTGTTGTCGTGTCGTCCGTGGTCCTGCATGGGGAGGCGAAAAGTTGTCTGCCTATGTGGGTGCCTTAATCACCGCGTCCGGAGCGGGTCACTGGCGGGCCATACCCAGGCAGTGTTCAGTTTGACCAAAGAGGGATGCCTCGTAGACCGGGGTTCATCCCGTCACTTCTGGCGCATCCCCTCAGATATCAATCAGCATTGATTGCGTATTAAAAAAGGGGAAGGGAGAGGGTTTTTTGTCCGACCTTTCGCCTTTCCTTAGTTATAGCGCCTCCTCTTTAAATAGGGAGGGGGAGAGGAGTTCTCATCCCACCTCCCCTTCTGCCTCCGAGCCGCTATCTCTCCTTCTTCTTCCTTTCCGCTGAACGTGTCCGTGCGTCGCGGCAGTTCCTGAGTGAGGAAGAGTAATGCCGGAGAGAGATAGAGAACTTACAAACTTGCTCGTGAGTCTGGTGCGTGATGTCGAGCCAGAGGTTATCCAACGTAGATGAGATGGTGCGCGTGGCCCTTGCTGAGGAGTCGCTGCTGCTAAAGGAAAAAAGGCATCGGTGGGCGTCGTACGTTGTTGACTGCGTCGTCGTTCGCTGCGCTCCTCCCTTGGCGGGAGGTGTTTCCTGCCCATACGCCGTTGTCAGGGTTATGGCTGGGGATGAAGGTGTAGTCCCCAGACGCCATGGCGGTTGCGTTGCCGCCGGGGTTGCGGCTAACAACGATGGCGTAGTCCCCGGATGCTCCGATGGAGGCGTCGTAGATGGTGGCGCCTTTGAGGATCCAGCGAAGATGTTGCCGATGGAGAGCGTGGCACGGCGACCGCAGTAGACGAGCTGGCCCGTGTACACGCCCCGGACGTCACCGATGGAGAGCGTGGCGCGGCGACAGCAGTAGACGAGCTGGCCCGTGTACACGCCCCAGACGTCACCGATGGAGAGCGTGGCGCGGCGACCGCAGTAGTACTTGTGGTAGAGCTGAGTCGAGACTGTAATGAAATAACGTTGTGGGGAAGCCCCCGAGTAAACAATCCTCTGAGTATATTGTTCCTTTTTGTAATGACATCGCTTTGTAAGTGGTGAATTTGTGCAAAAAATGAACAAAATTACATCCTTTGCTTATGGCAAGTCATTTTAGCGCTTTCCAACTCTTCTCGTGGTCTAAGTCATAGGAAGCTAGGAACGTGGGCAAACTAATTCTGATTGAACTGGTGAGCAAAGATGTTGCAGCCGCTAGGGCGTGGGTGTCTCGCAGTCCTACCAGTTATATTCAGAATTGGTTCCTAAGATCTTAGCCCTCGAGACTCGTTTACGAGGCGAATGGAAAACTTAGAGAATGTTTGTAAGTATAACACAAGGATTTTTTGCAAGCGTAATACTTGTATTACTCATGACATATGTTACGATCACATGCCAGCCCCCGAGTGAGGTCTGACCCCTCGCGATTTGCAGGGGTCAGAAGTCACTAAGGATCGGGGTTCTGTTAAGACAAAAACCGATAAGGAAAAGTGTAAGCTTATTTTAAGGATAGAAACGACGTAGCTGCTCAATGTTCCAAGAATTGGTGAAGACCTCACCTTTGATGGTTTTCAACCGGTAGGCGCCTGGGCGAAGTATTTCCGCGATGATGTAGGGCCCTTCCTAGGGCGGGGAGAGTTTGTGGCGATCCTTGTTGCTCTGCACAAGACGGAGGACGAGGTCTCCGACGTTGAAGGCTCGACCCCGCACCCGTCGGCTGTGGTACCGCCGTAACGCTTGCTGGTACTTAGCTGAACGGAGGAGGGTGATGTCGCGGGCCTCATCCAGCTGGTCCATGGCGTCTTGGTGAGATGCCTCGGCTCCCTGTTCGTCATATGCTCTGATTCTTGGTGCTCCATAGTCGAGGTCCGTCGGGAGAACGGCCTCGGAACCGTAGATCATGAAGAAGGGTGTGTAGCCGGTGGCCCGGCTAGGAGTCATCCTTAGGCTCCAGAGCACAGCTGGGAGCTCAGTGAGCCAACACGCGCCGAACTTGTTCAACCGGTTGAAAATTCTAGGTTTGAGGCCTTGAAGAAGCATGCCGTTTGCGCGCTCGACCTGTCCGTTCATCCGGGGGTGTGCGACGGCTGCCCAATCGATTCGGATGTGTTGTTCATCATAGAAATGAACGAATTTCCTACCGGTGAACTGCGTGCTGTTGTCTGTGATGATGGAGTTCGGTACTCTAAAGCGATGGATGATGTTGAGAAAGAACAGCACAGCTTGCTCGGATTTGATTGTGGATATTGGCCGAGCTTCAATCCATTTTGTGAACTTGTCTATGGTGACAAGCAGGTGGGTAAAGCCCCTGGGCGCCTTTTTAAGTGGCCCAACCAGGTCAAGCCCCCAGACCGCGAAGGGCCACGTGATGGGGATCATCTGGAGAGCCTGGGCCAGGAGGTGTGTTTGCCGAGCGTAGTACTGGCACCCTTCGCAGGTGCGTACAACTTGCTCGGCATCGGCTACTACGGTGGGCCAATAGAAACCCTGTTGGAATGCCTTCCCAACCAAGGTTCTTGGCACGGCATGGTGACCGCATGCTCCACCGTGGATGTCGCTCAGTAGGAGTTTTCCCTATTCGCCAGGGATACAAAGTTGCAGAATTCTGATGTGACTTCATTTGTAGAGTTCGCCCTCTACAAGAACGAAGGATTTGGCGCGTCGCGCGAGCCGCCGGGCTTCTGTCTTGTCGGTTGGTAGTACGTCATGGAGGAGATAGTCGAGGTAAAGCATTCTCCAGTCATTGGGAGGGTCGGACTCCATTGCTGGGTCTTCTTCAAGCTCCATGACCTTGGGGTCGGGAGGAACAGTTGGTGGATTGGCCTTGGGGGTCGGACTAGAAGGGCCATCGTCGGCTTGTTCTGACCCCACGTAGCGTACCGAGGGTTTGTGTTGGTCACTGGTGAAGACGCCTGTGGGAACTGGCTCTCGGATGGATGCTGCTTTTGCGAGTGTGTCGGCCGCTTCGTTGAGGCGCCTGGGGATATGATTGAGTTCGAGGCCATCGAATTTGTCCTCCAGGCGTCGGACCTCTTGACAGTACGCCTCCATCTTGGTATCATGGCAGCCTGATTCTTTCATGACCTAGTTGACGATCAGCTGAGAGTCGCCCCTGACATCGAGGCGTCGGATGCCCAGCTCGATGGCGATTTGCAGGCCGTTGATGAGCGTTTCGTATTCTGTAGTATTGTTTGATGAGGGAAAATGAAGCCGAACCATGTACCTCATGTGCACCCCGAGGGGGGATATAAAGACTAGTCCTGCTCTGGCGCCCTTCTTCATCAGCGATCCGTCGAAGTACATTATCCAGTACTCTTGATCGACGGCTGCTGGTGGCATCTGGACCTCGGTCCACTCCACGATGAAGTCAGCTAGTGCCTGAGATTTGATCACCATTCGGGGGATATAAGAAATGCCCTGATCCATCAGCTCGAGTGCCCACTTTGCGGTTCTTCCCGTAGCGTCATGGCTATGAACGACCTCGCCGAGGGGGAACGACGTCACTACTGTCACGGGGTGTGACTCGAAGTAGTGGCGTAGCTTCCTTTTAGTGATGAGGACAGTGTAGAGGAGTTTCTAGATCTGGGAGTAGCGGGTTTTGGAGTCGGATAGCACCTCACTGATGAAATATATAGGGCACTGCACCTTGAAGGCGTGCCCCTCTTCCTCTCGCTCTACTATTAAGGCAGAACTTACCACCTGGGTGGTGGCCGATATATACAGTAGGAGAGATTCTCCGTTGCATGGAGGAACTAGGACCGGCGGTTTAGTTAAAAATCGTTTAACCATGTCAAGCACCTCCTGAGCCTCGGCTGTCCACTCGAAGCGGTCAGTTTTCTTCAGGAGTCGATAAAGGGGGAGTCCCTGTTCGCCGAGGCATGAAATGAATCGGCTGAGGGCGGCAAGGCACCCGGTGATCCACTGAACCCCCTTTATGTTTTGGATCAGGCCCATCCTCGTGATGGCTGATATCTTCTCTGGGTTGGCTTCGATGCCACGCTCGGAGATGATGAAGCCGAGCAGCATGCCCCTCAGGACCCCAAAAACACATTTTTCGGGATTGAGCTTGATGCCGTTCGCCCGGAGCTTCGCAAAGGTGCGTTCAAGGTCGGCGACAAGGTGGTCAGCCCGCTTGGATTTGACTATGATGTCATCGACATAGGCCTCAATGGTTCGCCCGATGAGGTCTCCGAAGCAACTAAGCATACAACGCTGGTACGTTGCCCCAGCGTTTTTCAGACCAAACGGCATTGAAACGTAGCAAAATGATCCGAAGGGCGTGATAAAAGATGTCGCGAGCTGGTTGGACTCTTTCATCGCGATTTGATGGTAGCCTGAGTATGCGTCCAGGAAACAGAGGGTTTCTCACCCCGAGGTGGAATCGACTATTTGGTCTATTCGTGGCAAAGGAAATGGATCCTTTGGACATGCTTTGTTGAGGCCAGTATAATCAACACACATTCTCCATTTCCCGCTCTTTTTCCAGACAAGAACAGGATTTGCAAACCACTCTGGGTGGTATACTTCCTTAATGAATCCTGCGGCCAGTAGTTTGGCTATCTCCTCGCCGATGGCCCTGCGTTTCTCCTCATCGAAGCAGCGCAGGCGTTCTTTCACTGGCTTGGAGCCCGGGAGGATCTGGAGGGTATGCTCGGCGACCTCCCTCGGGATGCCCGGCATATCCGAGGGTTTCCACGCAAAGATGTCCTTGTTGGCGTGGAGGAAGTCGACGAGCGCGCTTTCCTATGTGGAGGAGAGCGCGGTCCTGATTCAGACTTTTTTGCCCTCGGGGCTACCAGGATCCAAGAGGATGTCCCTGGAGCCCTCTGCCGATTCGAACGATCTAGACGATTTCTTTGCATCGGGTGTCCCTTCAATGACCTCCTCCCTGAGGGGTGGTGAGCTCTTCGGATGCGATGACCGCGGATGCGTGTCCACAGCATTCGACCTCGCACTCATAAGCGCGCTGGAAGGAGGTGCCGATGGTGATGATCCCACGGGGGCCTGGCATCTTCAGCTTCAGGTATGTGTAATTGGGTATGGCCATGAACTTCGCGTAACATGGTCGCCCCAGAATGGCGTGGAAAGTCCCCGGGAACCCCACTACATCGAAGGTGAGGGTCTCAGTCCGGTAATTGGATTGATCCCCAAAAGTGACGGGCAGGTCAATCTGCCCTAGTGGCACGGCTTGCCTTCCAGGTACGACGCCATGGAAAGGTGCTCGGACGGGATGGAGGTGCGTTCGGTCGACGCCCATCTCGTCGAGCGTCTTGGCGTACATGATGTTGAGGCTGCTGCCCCCATCCATCAGTACCTTGGTGAGCCGCTTTGGACCGACGATCGGGTCGACGACAAGCGGATACCTTCCCGGGTGTGGGATGGCATCCGGATGGTCAGTCCAGTTGAAGGTTATGGCGGATTCCGACCACCGGAGAAAAGTTAGCGTGGCCGGTCCAGCGGTATAGACTTCTCGTCGTGCGACCTTCTGGCGGCGCCTAGAGTCGTAGGCCGTTGATCCTCTGAAGATCATGAGGGCACCGGTCGGAGTTGGGAAGGTGTCGTCCTTCTCCTCCATGTCGTTAGTGGTGGGAAAAGGCTCCTTCCCCTGCTCCTCCTTGTTCAGGCCCCCGGCCAAGTATTTGCGCATAAGGCCGCATTCCTTGTATAGGTGCTTGGCCGGGAAGGCGTGGTTTGGGCATGGCCCCTCGAGCATTTTCTCGAAGTGGTTCGGAGTGCCCTCCGCGGGCTTCCGGTCACCTTTGTGGTCGGTAGCAGCCACGAGTGAGTTGTCGCGCCGTTGCTTCTTACTTTTCCCTTTGGCGGGGCAGTTGGAGGTGCCTTCGCTGGCGTCCTCGTCCCGCCTTGTCTTTCCGTCGGAGCGATCAAAGATGGCTCCGACCGCCTCCTCTCTAGAGGCGTGACTGGTGGCGATGTCTAGAAGTTCCTTGGTGGTTCGCGGGCCCCTGCGTCCTAGCTTGTGGACCAGGGATTCGCAGGTCATTCCGGACAGAAAGGCTCCTATCACGTCGGCATCGGCGACGTTCGGGAGCTCATTGCACTGTCGGGAAAAGCGCCGGATGTACCCACGGAGGGTTTCATCGGCCTTCTGATGGTAGTTCTTGAGGTCCCATGGGTTTCCAGGGCGTTTGTACGTGCCGTGGAAATTACCCACGAAGATCCCAGTCAGATCCGCCCAACTCTGAATAGCATTGGACGGTAGGTGCTCCAGCCATGCTCGTGCTGAGTCGGCCAAGAACAGCGGGAGATTGCGAATAATGAAGTTATCATCACTCGCACCACTGACCTGACATGCAAGCCGGTAGTCTTCGAGCCAAAGGCCGGGATTTGTTTCGCCAGAATATTTAGGAATGTTCGTAGGCGGTCGATACCTTAGGGGGAACGTAGCGTTGAGGATGTGCCGGCCAAAGGCCTGAGGGCCTGGCAGGACGGGGCTCGGGCTTCGGTCCTTGTTGCTGTCGTAGCGCCCGCCACGTCGGGGATGATAGCCGCAGCGCGCTGCTTCTCCCTCGTCGCCGTGGGCATGTCTCCGGGCGTCGATGATGCTGCGTACGTCGTGGCCACGGCCGAGGCATTGATGTACAGGGACGACGGAGGGCTACCCACTGGCTGGCGGTGTTTGGTGTATGGATGCGTCCTTGGTGGGACGCACTGAGGGCGCACGCTGGCTGGTGTCGGGTTCGCGTCGCCGAGACAACGAACTTTCCGCCTGCTGCGCTGCTGCACGCTCGAGCAACGTGCGAATCTCCCGATAAGCGTGTCGATCCTCTGACGTCGCGGCCTCTGGGAGGCCATGCAGCAAGGCGGTTGCTGCGGCGATGTTCTGGCTGGCTCGGGCAAAGTGAGGAAAGGCCCCATCGTCGGTGAGGATCCTTTGATGTACGGTGCGGGCTGTGGCGCACGCGCGCCCCCCCGTCTTTGCGGCGTTCAATCTCGCGATTGATGTCCGCGTATTCCCGTGCGAGCCCTTGCTCGGCCTCATCGATCTCTTGCTGACGAGCCCTTAGCTGCTCCATCCTCAGGTGAGATGGGGCTGTCCCCTCTTCCTTGAATCTGCTGTCAGGATTGTTTGTAGGGGTGGCCTCTTCCCTGGTGGCGCTTTCGACGTGACCCTCGGGGGTCTGCATCATGTAGCATTCCCGGGAAGGGTGGTGGCTCCCCCTACTGGAATCTGAGCTGGAGAGTGATACAGACTCCTCGTTGAGGAGCTCGTAGAGGTTCTCCGTATCCCGCTCAATCGCCCCCACGAACTCGATGTCCGTGGGTGGTTGAACCACACATAGCGCCAGAAGGCGGCCAGCGGTTGCCGCAACGTTGCGGAGACCAAACGGAAACGCTGTCGGGGCACTCCATACGGACCCTTCCGGACACATGGTGGCATTGTGAGAGGCCTCCTTGGGTGACGGGACTCCCCAACAGTTGCCCGGTGGGCCCTCAAGCCTAAGACGGCTGAGGTTGATGGAAGGGGGAGATGGGCAGCTGAGCGAGTCAGCGCCAGCTCTCCTCCTAATGTGATGATGAAATCTAGGTCGCCGAAACACACGTGTGCGCCTGGGGCCTAGGTGATTGCGTGGGTGGCCATTCGAGACCTGATTTGGAACGCGCAAAGCCCCTACCTGGCGCGCCAACTGTCGGTGTTTCGTACAAGCACTGGCAAGTAAATTTATAGTAATGCGCGTTAGGCTCGGATGGTGCGCTAAAGGACACAAGATTTATACTGGTTCGGGCGGAACGTCCCTACATCTAGTTTGTTGCTGCTTGTGTTATTAGCACCGTGAACGGTCTGTAGTAAGGGATACAAACTGTCGAGAGAGGGACTGGTCCCAAGTCTCTGATGGAAGGGTTGACAAGGTGGTCAAGAGCTTCGTAGCTGCTTGAATGTGTGTATGAGTGCGCTATATTGTTCGGTCCTATATCTCCCGTCCTCCCTGATGGAGGAAGCGCATCCCCTTTTATAGATGAAGGGGCTGGCTTTACAAGGGTGAGGGCTCCAGGATGTGTACTCTACTTACTCATGTGGCTCACGTTTACCTGGTCAGGTCCTCCATTCTGATGAGTGCGAAGGGAAGAAGATAAGTGCTTAGCATGTTGTCGATGTCTCTGTGGGATGTCAGATTAATCATAGAATGTTGCCCGCAGGGTAAGGGCCGTAGTACAGTTATTTTGACTTATGAGTCTCCCTCTAGCCTTGCTCTGCACGCCTTCTGGTTCCCATGATTCCTTGTTGGGAGAATTCGGGGTCGGGGTCTGGTGTAGCACCGTGGCCAAGGCCTTCTGACTGGGAGGACCTGAGGGATCGGGAATAGGGCGCCGCTCCCTCGGGTCCACAGCGTGGTGCCGGAATATCCGTCGTTCGTGGAGATAGCAAATCCGTTCTTGGAGCGTAGCGGTTATCGTATATCTTCGTTGGGTTCCGTGTCCCAGAGCTGAAGACGGCGCCTACAACTCTACAGGGTGAGATGCACGCACCTGTAATACCTTTTGGGCTCTGCGGTGCCCGAAAGGGTCTAAAGCATCAGTCCTGTCGTTCCCTGGCAGTCCTTTTCCTGCCAGGGCGCAGGGTATGGTCGTTGGAGCCATGGTTGACCCGAACGTCTTATCTCGTCCTGTACCCATCATTATGAGGGATAGATATCGATCAGGGCGAGGCTCGTTCTGGGCCGTCGGGTGAGGCGGAGACCAATCCCTATCTCTTGGGCGAGACTAACCCTATCCCTCCGGGATCGGGCAAGGCGGAATCCATCCCTTTGCCTTTGGGCGAGACCGAGCCTGCCCTATAGGCGTCGGGCGAGACGGAGATTAGCCTTGAGCTTTTGGGGCGAGGCAGGGTTATCCCACAAAGGCGTCGGGTGAGGCTAACCCCACCCCTCCGGGATCGGGCGAGAAGGAATTCATCCCTCAGCCCTCGGGCGAGACCGAGCCCGCCCTCAAGGCGTCGGGCAAGACGGAGTTTATCCCTCGGCCCTCGGGCGAGACCGAACCCGTCCCAAAGGTGTCGGGCGAGGCGGAACCGAACTCCTGTCACTCAAACAAGGGATGACATGGAGCCCTTATGCGTCAAGAAGTTTTTCATGTTCGGTGGTTATCGGTTCCACCTTCTGGGGTACCCTGGTATTAGGTCCCCGACACGCTCGGGGGCTCCATGGGGGTACCACACCACCCTCCTTTTTTACTATCATATAGTAATACTTTTTGCCCAAACGAAAGGGCGTCGCCCAAATGAAAGGGCATTCCATTTCTTTGTTTACCCTACGTAACTTATGTTTTAACCTCCTGACCGATCACATGCCGCCAAGACCTATGGTTATGAATAGCTAAACCTCATGGGCCACACCTGGGTTCTTAAGGTTGCAGCCTATGGGTCAATGGGTAGGTGCAAAAAAGAAAGGACAAGAAACTAAAGCTACACAAGGCTAAAAACTAGGGTGGATGGGACAAGTTTCCCCTCACGAGTGATTTCATCACAAAACAAACTCAAAATATTCATGAATGTAAAACTGTTCACACAGGGGCTTCCCCACAAACTCATTTTTTACATGAACTAACTATTTCTACTCTAAAAGTATATTATGGCCGCTCGGTGGCATCGGCTGACTTTATGATCGATGAGGATGAAGGCAGCTCGCTTCTGGCCAGGATAACATTTGGCTCTATTAGGGGCAAGACGATGCTCGCCTTTGACCCAGTCTCCACTCCTTCCATAGGCAAGACGACATCTTCCCGGCACACGTCTTCAGCCGTGCTCAAATAGCGAGCCTTCATCACCCACTGTGCAGTGACCTGCTCGACGATCATTTGTGCATATGGCACCAAACTATCTCCCAGCGCATGGATTTCATCTGTGCTCCACCTATCCACGTATCCTCTATAGATGGTCATGAAGTCTAGATTGGAGTGATGGGTCGCCACTGAGGTTAGCACCCCTGATGTCCCATAGAACATGTAGTCGGAGATGAGCGCCCAAACTTCATTTGGGACTTCGGAGACGGGCGTATTGGTGCTCGGTCCTGACCCAAACACCTCGGAGACGACCACCTACGTAATGTTGCAAATCTGGTCGAGCTCCCCCTCAAGAGCACATCACTCCTTAAGGGACTGGGCTAGTGCCTCCACGCCCTGACTGACCGCTACTTTGACAATCTCCAGCTCTTGCTCTAGAGAGCCGATCTTTCCACCCAGTTCTAGAAAAAAGACGACAAATTTAGAAGCAAAGGAAAGGGAAAATCAAGGCATTAACTAAGGGCAGAACAGGTATGTACCAAGGCAGGTGCTTTCGAGAATGGAGAGCCCTTCCTCTTGCTAGGTCACCCTCTCAAGTAGTCAAGCATTCGACTCCTCTACCCCGAGCATCTGCCCTTGGAGCGCAACCACTTCTTGTTCAACGTCCGACCAAGCCTTTCGCTCTACCTCCAGAGCCTCCAAGGACTTTTGAAGCACCACCTCAGTCTCCGCTAGGTGGACCTTCGCCACATCGAGTTCTTGCTTGGTAGCAGTCGCCCACTCGACCGCACATAGTTCCGTAGCCCGTACTCCCATCACCTTGCCCGCCCGGTCTTGGGACTCATGGCAAGCGGATTCTAGCTGGTGCCTGAGCTCGTCAACCTGCCATGACGTTGTTGCTTCCTGCTCCATTCGACCAT
The DNA here is from genome assembly GCF_019320115.1 of Miscanthus floridulus. Lineage (NCBI taxonomy): Eukaryota > Viridiplantae > Streptophyta > Magnoliopsida > Poales > Poaceae > Miscanthus > Miscanthus floridulus. Next base: position 74,272,780 of record NC_089592.1, read on the forward strand.
GTTTCTCTGAAGAAAATAGGACTTACGGATCGACATCATGTCCAGATCTTGTGAGATAGGAAGCAGGCATGCTAAGACAACAAGTGAAAGGCCAAGGAGTCAAGGACAACACCAAAAACACAGAGAACTTACCTCTACAATGCATGGCAGGATGACTGTCATGGCATGATGGACGACCTCAACCCTCCCAAGGCCTCCTTGAGCCTCGCCTTGGTAAGGGTGAGGTGGGACTCCATTGATAGTCCTCTATCCCCGAGCAGATGCCAGAGCTTTGCCTCCTCCTCATCACGAAGGACGAACTGGGCCTTTCCCAGCTCACCGGGGCAAGGCCACACTAGCTCACAGGTTGTCCTCGACCCGCTGGAAGATCTAGCCATCACAGTATCATGTGACAACCGGATCATCACTAGCTGTCAGGATGATGGGATGGTTGGCGGCTCCACCCCAGTGTTTTATTCACCAGAGAAGGGGATCTCCACCTCCTAGACTCCATGGCTTGCTGGTAGATGTTCTACCTCTAGCCTAGCCATATCTCCTCCTGACCCCTCTAGCTCTGACCAGGAGGGTGAACCGTGCACTCCTCCACCGGGTGAGGCAGGGAGCCCAGTTTCTGTCCTCTCCTCCTTCACAGCTGTTGGGGGAGGGATCACGAGGGTCACCTCCAACCCAACCTCTACCATCACCATGGGGATCACCACCATCACCTCCATTGCCACTGCCACTGCCATCGTGCTCGCAACTAGTCGGGAAGACACAACCAATGGTAAGGAAGGTCACACCGCCGCCAGCCTGCTTCCTCCGTCGCTCATCGCGACCCGCTGTAGGCTGGGTCTCCACTCTTCTCACATGGGAGGTGGTCAGACTACCAGCCCTGCTAGCCCTTACTGCTATCAAACAAGCGTTGGTTAGTCACACTCAAAAACTCTACTATGAGAACAGGATGGAGCATGAATGCTTACCTAGACAAAAGCGGTAGAGCCCTAAAGCACCAATCGGCTGGCGATGAGCCGACTAGACAAGGACCGCTCATGGGTCATGACTCATGCCCCTCGTATTGACTGAGGAAGGACCGCCAGCTTGTGGTCCGTGAATGGCCATGACTGCTAGCTTGTGGTGAAACCACCGGAGCAACTAGCAAGGCTTCTCCCCATTGGGGGTCACGCACACGCACCGACCCCGATGACATAGGAGAATGATCACGTCCCCTTGACTAACCAGCATGGTCCGCCACACTCAAAGCAAGGGGCGGGAGCCAACGACGCCTCCGATGGGCACGACAACTGCGCCTGCTTCACCTCTTGTTCAAGGGTAGTGTCTTCGCTTACGGCATGCTTCCTTGACTCAGGAACGTCGCCACATGTCTCCGTATCACGCCCGCCACCGACGGGTGCGGCTGTGGGCTCACGGTGCTCTACAGAGCTCACAATAGTGCCCTATCTCCTTTGTCCTCGAAGGCACCCATGTCGCCACCCATCTCCATGGGCTCCTCTGACTCAAGCTCCGCCTCCACGTCGTCCGGCTCTCGCCCCCTAGACCCACCGATTGATCTCCTTCTCCTTTTTGAACCTCCTCCGGGCCTTCTCAGCTTTCTTCTTCTTCTTGGCAAGCGCTGCCTCCTTCTGGGCAGCTTACTGAGCTACACCCTCCGACCCCCTCAAAAGATGCGCCCGAGATTTGTAACCCATGAGACCCTACAAAATGGGAAACTCGAAATCAATTAAAACAAAGAAGAGCAAGAAGGAAAAGGTCACGAGAAAAAGAAGAGGGGGCATATCAAATTGGACAGCTTCATGGCGTGCAGAGGTTCGAGCGTCCTTTCAAGGGAGTCTTTGTCCCTCAATTGTAGCACCCGATCAAGTCGACTCTAGACTTCATCTTTTGGCAACTCCTCCGACGATGCACGATCGGGATTTATCGGGCTAAGGTACTCCCACATCAGTCACCTTCTCTTCACCAATGGGGTGACCCAACAGTAGAAGAAGGTATGGAAGACCCACAACCCATTGAGACCATGCTGCACATGCTTCTAAAGCTCTGCCTCGATAACCTCCAACTTGTTCTGCCGATCGGTAGGACCCCACAACCAGCTTTCCCTCCTCTCCATCCTTCTTTCGGTGAACGATGGGAATGGTGCCTCCACTGGGTCCCTGATATAGAACCACTCACCGTGCCACCCCCAATTAGAGTCATAGGGGGAGTACGTAGGGTAGGGGCCGATGGCTTAGGTTTCTTCTACAAGGCGAATCCCCCAACCGGCGTAGTTCTGGGTGGCTTCCCCTCGGACAGGGCTCGCCCACTGAAGTACCATCGGAAGAGGTCCACGTGTGGCTCCATCCTGAGGAAGGCCTCACAGATGGTGACAAAGCCAGCGATGTGTAGCACGCCAGTCGGGTTGAGGTTCTACAACTCTAGGCCCCACTCATTGAGGAGCCCATGTAGGAACTAGTGCATGGGGTACCCAAGCCCACACTCATGGAAGGCGAGGATGGTCACCACCTCATCGGCCTAGGGTTGCGGAACAACTTCCCTCGGCGTAGGAGCCCTCCAATGCACCACCTCCTTCGATGGGAGTAGCCCCTTCTCGGTGAAGGCGGCCAGCACCTCTTCATCCACGTTGGAAGGCCTCTAGTTCAACATCGCACCTTAGATTTATGAATGAATCTAAACCGCCTTGGCGCACGAATGGGCTTGGCAAAAAGGAAGAAGGAGAAGAGGCAGCAGTTGGAAAAAGGTGAAAGAATGGGTGGAAAACCCTCTCCGTTCTCCCTATTTAATGCGGAGAGGCATGCGGTGAGACACATCCTGGCTGATGGGACGCGCCCTGCCCAACGAAACGTCGCCTAGTTAACGAGATGTGGCCTGGGCAGGGCCCACCACTACCACAACCCAAGCGTAGGAAACAAGGTGCAACCACACTCAAATGACCCTCCGCCTTCCTAGGCAGGGTCTGGAAGGGCCCACTAATAGGATCTCCATCAAGGAGAGACCAATAGGTCACCCTAGTCGATCGGACAGCTGCTGAGAAATAGGTAAGGAGCAGTGGGATGCCCCATGCGGGCTATACCGACTCCGTCATGAACGACGAGCCTGAGTTCCATTCGGACATATCTGATAAAGAGCTCCCCGAACCCGTTACTCGAGCCATTGAGGTAACTTTACCAAAACCCATTTTTTGTTTTCTGGTGCATGATCATTCATTCATCCATTTTCATGCATTCATCCATACATTCATCCCATACGTCCAAGCATTGCATATGCAATTGTTGCATCACAATGCTTCGCGTTGCGTCACGAAGCGATAGTCGCCTCATTCGATATGAGCGACGACCGACCGGGGTTCAAAGGCCGGCCCGCGAAGGGCTTGAGGCCGCCTCACATCAAATAGAGCTAGGGGAGAAAAGCATAGATGAGCCCCAGCGGCCCTTGGCCGATTTGCTCCAAAGCAGACAGGGTCATCTCGACCTTCTTGTTCGATCCTAACCTCGAGCCATGCCCATAGAATCTCCATCGAGGGGAGGCTAGCGGGCTACCTAAGTTGGTTTGTGGAATGGCTTGGGCATCTGTCAGGAGGCGGGTTAAGGGATAGTGGAATGCCACATGAGGGCTATGCTGACCCCGTTACAAATGACGGACCCGGATTCCACTCGAACGTACCCGTTATTAAGCTCACTGAGTGCGTCACTCGAGCCATCGAGGCAAGCGACGTTAGCTCAACACCTCCGGTTGCGGAAACCATGGACGGGGTTACGCACAAAACTAGACCGACCCCTCAGCCATGCCCGACACTTGGGTTGGCGACTCTGTCTCGCCCGACCCCTCGATCGATGCCTGACGCTTCGGGTGGGTGCTCCACCTCGCCCGACCCCTTGGCCATGCCCGACACTTGGGTTGGCAACTCCATCTCTCCCGACCCCTCGGTTGGCGCCCAACACTTGGGTTGGTGACTCCATCTCGCCCGACCCCTCTGCCACGCCCGACACCTGGGTTGGCGACTCCATCTCGCCCGACCCCTCGGTCGCGCCCAACGCTTGGGTCGGTGCCCGACGCTTCGGGTTGGCGCTCCGCCTCACCCGACCCCTCGGGAGCGCCCGACACATGGGTTGGCGACTCTGTCTCGCCCGACCCCTCGACCACGCCCGACACTTGGGTTGGCGACTCCGTCTCGCTCGACCCCTCAGCCACGCCCGACACTTGGGTTGGCGACTCCGTCTTGCCTGACCCCTCGTCCGCGCCCGACACTTGGGTTGGTGACTCTGTCTTGACTAACCCCTCGGCCACGCCCATCGCTTGGGTCAGCACCCGATGCTCTGGGTTGGCGTTCTACCTCGCTCGACCCCTCGGCTGTGCTCCGCCACGCGCCCGACACTTGGGTTGGCACTCTGTCTTGTTCGACGGCGACCCACAATTCTTACACCCACCGGGTGATCTCGTAAAATGAGTATAAACAGACCCTTCATGGCTTCACAGAAGTCCCAAAAGGGCTTAGGGGCTCCTATCGGTTTCATAAACCTAGGGTCGCCAATGGACCCACTTCCTTGCAAAGAACTCAGCCCAGCAGACGATGTCATGACAACGCGCGCCTTCTGGGCCGGCCCAGATAAATAATGACAGGCCAGGGCAATGACCCGATCCCCGACCGGAAGGCCTGGCTAAGGTGGTGACACAGTCCAACTCCGACCTCCTTTTCCAACCGAGGATACGCCGGACCTCCGCTTGTGATTCATGCCCGATCGACACAGTCAAAGCCGACTGGGAACGACCGACCGGGGACGCCCGCTCGATGAGGACCCAAGAATCAGGCGGAGTAGATAAGGTAAGGCACTCAAGTCAACCGCAATACTGAGGACCGTACCCTGCCATACCTTGCACACCTGTAGGATAGTGCCACCAAGCCATGCCAGACGGGTACTATGCAACCTTCTAGGCGTGTCAGAACCCAAACAGTGTTATGGGCGCCGATATTTGCCATACTAGGCAAACACGGTAAAGCCTGCCACATGCACCTGAACATAAACAATGTTGTGGGTGCCGACGACCGTCTCGTACCCGACAGCATGGACAACAAGACTAGGTAGCACACGTATACTCTCTCTCTCTCTCTCTCTCTTGTAAGAGCCCGTCCCCTTCGACTATAAAAGGGGATGAGCTCTCTCCTAAAAAGGGACCGGATTATTCATACATCAATAGCTCTAGAATTCTAAAGCTACACAGAGCATACGCTCTAATACTTATCGCACGTTAGAGCTCCCGTCACTCTCGGCCCTTCGGTTCAGAGCCCAACCGGACCTTTAACATCCCTTTTTATTCCTACTCGTTTGTAACCCCACAGGAAACTTGGAGCACCTGGGCTCAGGAATAAAGTCATCGACCGACTGAAACTGGACGTAGGGCACGTTGCCTGAACTAGTATAAATCTTGTGTCATTGAGTATTAGACCACATCCGATCACAACGCACGGCAAAAGTATAAATATTTACTTGTTGGTTATTTTTCGCACCGACAGAACCCGATCTGCTTTAGAGAGAGACAAGAGAAAGACGGTTGGTGGTGAGAGATGCTCGATCTAGAAACCCTAAGTCCGTTCTTATATGCCCGATACTTGTAAATGGGCCGGCTGTCGGAGTCCAAATGAATCCATTTCGGTCCATGATGTTTTTAGAATACGTCACCTGTAAACCGTCATGTATAACGGATTTTTTTTAATGAAGTGAAGAAACCGACCTCCGTTGGAGCTAGCTCTTGAATTTCGGCAGGCAGGGCATGCATGCATTAATTGGCATGTATGGAGGTCAGTTGCTATTAATTGCATTCGATTTGTAGCACGAGCGAAGAATAATTATTTGCGCGTTTACTAGTGACACTATTCCAACAACGTACTACGTACTACACTCAAGTGTCAAGTTCAATTCCGGACCGTGTTATCATTGACACTGATTTGGACTGCAGCTTATTGGAATTTGTTAAGAGCTCCTAGCAGCAACGCATTCAAGATAGACAGCACAAAAAGGGTCAATATCAAGTCAATGCCACGTAGGACTGGTCGAACTCAACATCTAGCCAGCTGTGGGCAACGAATGTCGTCGGATCGGAGAATGAGGTGGAAAAGTCGTCGACTTTGACTCCGAACATCCCCTGACACATCATGCAGTACTGCCCAACTTTATTAGTCTTTAGATGACCGTGCATGCAAGCTAATTACTACCATCAATCGACTTCTCTTGATGAAACAAAAAAAAAAAAAAGCCCGTCGACTTTGAAGTCTTCCCTGGCTATACATTCCACAAGATTTAGAGAATTTATTTTCCAGAATTCATTAATTCATGTTCTAATTCATTCATGTTACTCCTGATCTCTTACTCGACTATCCTAATAAGACCACACGCATGCAAACATATGTCAACTTCATATAAATCCTCTCTCGATTCGATCTCTTCCTTTGCAAGACGTCAATCCTTTTCGGTATTTTTTTTTTCAAATAACGATATAGACACAGACACTGATACATACACGCATATGAATATATGTGTACACACTCTACCTTATCTCGAGATTGGCAATAAAGTCACCATAGGCATTTCAGTGTTGATGGGCATGTCGCTTGAAACAACAATAATGTGAAAATCTAAAACAATAAATCCAGAAAAATAAAAGCATCCACATATGAAGTCAAGGTGACACTTTAACCCAAACATGCAGATTCTACCATAAAAATGTGACCAACCAGGTGAGCATGTTCAGTTCCATCGATCTTGCGATACATGATTGGAGCCTAACTGCCACTTGCTACCCCTCCCTTACCTTTAAGACAAGTTAATTAGTTCCATTTTGACTAATTAACTTGTTTTGAACATTATGTATTGAAAACTGGAAGGCATTTTTTTGTTTGAACTTTTTTTTAATATTCCGATCCACATGTCGATTGAATATATATAATCAAGCGTGGAGGCCACAAGCTACCTAACCTCACAAGGCCGACATGTATGCCATCAAAAATGTTCTTTTCTGCATTTTCTAAGTGGTCTGGACTCTGGAGATTGGTCATTGCCAACCACTAAAGCTAGCAGTAGGACCAGTACAAATTTGTTATTTCTTGTGAATTATATTACTACTAGTGACCTTTAATATATTTTCCTAGATGATCGAAGAACAGCCGAACAAGATAAGGTCGGCCCAAATGCATGGGTGGCAAATGCATGCTAGATGTCCATACGATATTGCCTTCATTTAGTACCTCTCCTACATATAGCTACTCGTCGCTGTCATACATATACTGAATCAGATTTTTAGATGCCTGAGATCGATCAATAATTGAGCTCATCTAACTAGCACACACACTTCAATCTGCTTGTGTATATAACTTAAACATACAATTTATTTATTTTAAATTTTCAAAAAGGATATAACAAAACTGACCGCCGTTATAAAAAAAACATTTTATCGTTGATGGAGATGTACACACCCCCAACAGATCGAGAGAGAGATACACACATAGAGAGGGAGCTGAGAGAGAGATGATAGAGAGAGAAGATTCGAAGTGAGAGTAGCTAGTACAGCTTCGGACAAGAGCTAGGTTTGGCAACATATTGTTAGTTGGTCCTGTAGTGGAGTACTGCATGTGTATATATAACATGATACTAGATCATTATTGTTAACAGTACGTGGCTTGTCATTTACTTGGCATCTCGATCAGCCTCCGTGTAATTCCCGTGTTGTAGTTTTTCGTTTCCCCACACTGTCGTCATCTAGCGCTAGAATTTGTAATTCCTGGGGAGATGAAATGATCAGCTGCTCACATGCAGTACTCATCTAAACAATTCATGCATGGTCTTTTGTTTTGTCCTGCATTTCGCAGGGATCACATGCAATCATGCAAAAACGAATCACGACGGAATTTACAGTACATTTTATATCATAGAGCTATATGAGTTGCTGACCCCTGACAAGCAATGTACGTGACAAAGAATGTCGTGAGAGAAAGGTCATGGATGCGTACTACGTGTTAAGTGCATCTTATGATTCGAATTAATTATTAGTGTATATTTGTCTTAGTTTGCACGGCATCTATAATAATCTCTTATTATATGGGATAGGCGTACGTGCATGTGAAAGTAGATTTTTTTGGGGGTGTTTTTGGATGAAACGGGTAGGAGAAGGCAGTACACATAATTGATGAGCAAACACGGACAAATCAAATTTACGGAGGCTTTGATCAAATTAATGTTGTGTTTGGTTTATCTTTTGGAAGTTTTTCAGCTATCAAAGAAAATAGAACGCCAACCAAATGAATGGAACCTGAAGCTACTTTTGCAGAAGCGGCTGCTTTCATGTATTACAATTTTCGCTGCACTTAGATCCTGATTTAGGCTTTTATTAGCTTTCTACTTTTTCAAATGGGTGAAAATAGAGAGATGTTCTACAACTTTTCAAAGGAGATAGATAAAGAGAGGGTGTGGGTTTCATAGTTGTTTCAACCAAACATCACATCTTACACCAGGTTTTTCACATCTCATTGTGGAACCAATCAGACCTAAGTCTTCCTATCAACAGTTTTGCATGTATCTTTGGTTCTAAATAAGTGTTTAAAAGTATGATCTCATACGTTTACAAATAGTATATATAGTTCATTTCACATAGAAAGTATATATATATATATATATATATATATATAATTGGTCTACAAATTTGGGAGATATATGAGAGATAATAAAGAAATGGTGAAGCCAAGACTAAAGTAAAATTAGTTAAAAGACTGCACGTATGGAATCGGAGTGTTTTGCAAATGGAGCACTATTCTACGAGAAGAAACTACGATGGGCTTCCGATGTCTTTTTCTCCCTGTCAGGAATTGCGTAGAACATGGATGAGACGTGTGTGGGACAACAGAGAAGGGAAGAATTCTTGTGGTTCTCGGTCAATGGTTTATCTATCAGGGCCATCCATCCATCTCTAAGACCAAGCATTAATACTGTCCTGTGATATATACTGTGTATATAGTTACTATCACTTCTCTGTTTCAGGTCGAATTTTCACATATGATGCCCTCACATAGTCTTAGTTACAGGATATGAATGTGCAGCAACAGCAAATAATTATTACTAATATCAACTAGAGAGAGAGAGAGAAGAGAAATGAGAGATGCCGGCCGGGGAGATGAAAGGGATGAGAATCTTCAGGTGGTCCCAGACAGGGCACACGCGGGACCCACCATCCAGGTCACTGTCGTCGATGGCTCAACCCCTGCAGCCGTTTCCCTAGTTAGATCAGCGAGCGCTATGCCTTGCCATCGAATTGTGAGAGCATTATGGTAGTGTGAGGCGACAGAGAAGTGCTCATAACCAACCACCACTCAGTCCTCCTCCTTCTCTACAAAACCTTTCCCTTCCGTGTTCCTACTTCCTAGAGGGAGGGAGAGAGATCTCGAGGGGCGCATGCTCTGGTTGCTAGCTTCGGTTCGACGATATCCGCGTAGAGCTGCGGCCCTTCGTTCTCAATCACCTTTCAGAATTAATTGATTATCACCCGGTTCGTGTTTGATGTAACTTCGATGATTTGTCCATGCATCTCTTGTTTCCCCTCCAAAAAAAGATTTTTTTATTTGCTTGTTAGTTCTTTTGATTGTTTCCTCTCTCTTTGTTATTAGATAGAGACGATGTTGTTTATTATTTGTTGATTGATGATGCTTTATTTGGTTTCTTGCATCCATATGCATCTCCATGTTCTCTTCTTCTCGCTCTCCCATGGCCTCCCTAGCTACATACACCAGCTAGGTATGTAGCTCCCCTTGTGCTATAGTAGCTAGCTTCTCCTCTTTTGTTCCTTGTTTGCGAGTGCAACAACCGCGGCTAGGTTTGTTTGGACTTTCTTCCTCCTCGCTCCGCCCTCATCATCATCTCCCTTTTCACCACCACTCGCTTTTAATTTGTTTGTTTCTTTGCAAGCAGAGAAGAGCTACTTTGTCCTCTGTGGCACACAGATCCATCCGTGTCCATGTCCATGCTTGTATGCATATAGCTCCAGTTCTTTCCAGTGTGTTGTAGTACATGTACTGCTACTTGTTTGCATCATCTATCTATATCTATCCGATCCTTCCTGGATAGATAGATAGATAGATAGATTGACACACACACATCATGTATATACTATATACAGACACATGCATAGCTGATGCATGGATTTGCTTGTGTAAGCTTGCTTGCTTGCTTGCCTCACACCATTTCCTCTATTCTCTCGTTTGTCTTTTAGATCGATCGCTCGTGCAGAAGGAGCCGGCCGGAGGCCAACAGAGTCAGCTGGTAGACTGCTAGCTTCCAACAAGAAGTAGTACACGCGCAGGCACAGTCACGCTGCTGCCACACTGCGTGACTGGACTAGTCGGTGTGACCGGCCGGTGGTGGCTTCTTTTAGCTCGCTTGCTGCTTCCTTCTTTCCTTCTGTAGCTAGCTAGCTAGCTACATACTCCGTCCGTGTCGTCGTCGTCGTTGGACGTACGCCAGAAGAGGGAGGGAAGAAGAACAGCGACATACAGTACACTCGATCGACCGATCAGCTTCAAACATGGCAGCTGCCTCGCCTGCCCACCTGTTTGGACTCGGCGACGCGCAGATGCAGATGCAGCCGCCGCCGCAGCAGCATCAGCAGGTGGCGCTTCCTCCTCCGAACCCGGCAGCGCCGGCACCCAAGAAGAAGAGGAATCTGCCCGGTAACCCAAGCAAGTACCCCGGCCCCCCTTAATTATTTGATGGGTCTTGGCGTCTTGCAATATAATTCAGTTCATCATTTATTTATAATCCACAGCTCTGATCGATCTGATGAACTAATTATATACTACTAGTATATAGTAGTAGATGTTTAGGAATCAATTAATCATACGATGATAATACTAACAAACACGTACGTACGCTTGCATGGCAATGGTGCCGGCGGCCTGCATACCGCAGCAGATCCTGACGCGGAGGTCATCGCGCTGTCGCCGAAGACGCTGCTGGCGACGAACAGGTTCGTGTGCGAGGTGTGCAACAAGGGGTTCCAGCGGGAGCAGAACCTACAGCTGCACCGGCGGGGCCACAACCTGCCGTGGAAGCTGAAGCAGAAGAACCCCAAGGAGACGCGGCGGCGGGTGTACCTGTGCCCGGAGCCGACGTGCGTGCACCACGACCCGTCGCGGGCGCTGGGCGACCTCACGGGGATCAAGAAGCACTACTGCCGCAAGCACGGCGAGAAGAAGTGGAAGTGCGACAAGTGCAACAAGCGCTACGCCGTGCAGTCCGACTGGAAGGCGCACTCCAAGACCTGCGGCACCCGCGAGTACCGCTGCGACTGCGGCACCCTCTTCTCTAGGTATGTAGTACTACTACTGTTTGGACTTAATTTGAATTCAGTTCAGTTTATTCCATCTCTTCTGTTCTCTACACTTCTAGACGACGTACGTATATCACTGTGTGTGTTCAGTGTTCAATGCATCAGGATCGATCAGTACGAGTATTTAATTCTTCTATGTATAGGAGTAGGAGTACAAGGCAATAGAGCACAGTGCTTAGCTTTCGAGAGAAATTGCCGATTTTCTATATATATAAAAGTATGCAATGGGTAGGTTGTGTATATGATGATTGGGTCATGATGAAATTCAGACTTTCAGACGCTATGGGGAGGAGGGCACGGAAAGGCATGCGAGATGGATCCATGGTGATTTGATACTTGCATGGGAGTTAGGGTTAGGGTTGTCACCGGTGGTCGGCCGGCAAAGCAAGCAAAGCTACCGGCTTTCTGCGCCGGCCCGTGCTTCGTTGCGTCGCGCTTGCGCCTTTCTTGTTTGGAAATTGAACTTGGATACCCCCTTTTGCGCGCTAGCTTGAGATTTTTTTGGACCATCCTCCTGATCCTTACCCGACCAGCATACGCCGTAGGGAGAGAAAGAAACGGGTTCACAACACACGTGAACTGCTAGCTAGCTCCGTCGCGCGCGCCTCCTGGTCGTTTTGGGAGCTCGAGAAGAAAACAAAAGCCAGTCTCCTTTTTCGCCTCGGAATCCGCATCCTGCTGGCCTGGGCTGCCTGACTGCCTCCTCTCTCTCTCTCTTCCTCTCCATGCCTCTGTGATCCATCTCCATGGATACATGGATCCCCACCTGTTCACGTGATGACATATGCGTGTCTCGCGAGCTGCACGTACGGCCATGGCAGCAGCAGCAGGCAGTCTGGCCTGTTCTGTTCTCATGTGAGTGTGACGGCCGGATGGGATGCATCACGCTTGCATGCAGCGACAGCTGCTCCCCCCGGCCCTCTCTATTCTTTTCATGGCGGCGTCGTCGTCGTCTACGTTGTCTCTGCTTCCACGCACCCCGCCACCACAGTCCTGCTCGTTTATTTCTAGCAAACACTGCATGCATGCGAGCAGCGAGCGAATCCATGGATATAGGGCGTGATTCGTAGACCGAACGAGATCGTCTCCGCTCGATGTCTAACCTCATTTATGCGGTGTGTTTAGTTGTCCTCCTCGTACCTTTCGCCTATATCATTTCATTCATCTGTCCTCCTCCATCCCGCACGACTTCATCTTTTCAATTTCTACTTCTCTCCATACAAGATGGCTTGATTCAGGCATGGCGCAGGGACTCATGTGTCATACACTCAAAACTCTCATCCATACATGCAACCAAACAAGATCTCATCTCATACTGGACCAACAACAAAGACAACCAAACACGACTGAGTGCACGGTTTGAGCATGCATCTCACCATCCTGGACCGGCTGTCCATCCCGGCTCCCCCTCACTCAAGCAACCAATCACGCCCATAGATGCCACTGCCATGCCACATTGCTACTCGATGATCCACACCTTGTTCGCTTGTTCAGCCATGGAACAACGTTTATTTTTCTCTCACGACATTTTAGTACAAGCATTAGCATAAGTTAAATTTCAGCATAAGGGAGCCATGGATTCTTCCTTTGCTTCTGTTCATGTAAAAACACATCACATGCTACTAGTCTTCTTCTTCCTTGCTATCTCTCCATGTCAGCATTTGTGTACGCACGTCCTAGCTAGCTCTAGTTGGGCGGCGTGGTAATTAATTCCTTAATTCCGTCAGTTTTACCTCTCCGATCCCATTTGTGCCTTTGGCTTGAACTTGAATACACATTGCACTATTCATACTGTCATGCATGGGGTCTTCCCCTTTCTATGCGCTCCATCGGAAAGACAAATTAGCTCTTCAATTTGTGCTCGGTCTGTTCATAAGTTGGCTGAAATTTTTCTTAGGTGATAGTCAATGGTCACATTTTTATCTGGGTGCTCTGTATAGTGAAATTTCACCAGCTATTTGTTTTGGACACACCCTTATATACACCTAAGTTCATAAATTTCTAGAGGGAACTACAAAAATTCTGAAAATCATTTCAATTTATTTTGAAAATTTGGCAACACACAAAATGAATCTAGCTTAATTTTTTGTTATAGTTTTTCCATTTTCTGAAGAGCTCGGGAATAATCAAGTTCAAACTTGCCTTAGGCTAGTCTCAACTTAGCATCTCAATGGGAGTTTCATGGACATTAAATAAGCAACCAACTTAATTAAGGTCTGTTTGGAACTGCACCACTAACTCTACTCCACCGATCCCACCATGGAGCAGCTCCACAAAAATTAAATCTGCTGTTTCTGGAGTACACCTTTAGGTGCTTCACAAAACACCTCTCAACTCCACCTTTTTTCGGAGTAGAGTTTATGAGTTGTATCTGTTTGGCAAGCGAAGTTGGGAACAAACCCGAGAAAGATGGAGCAGAGCAGTCTCAAACAGCCCCTTAGCAAATATGTTGATATAGCACCATATAAATAAAGAGAGAGAGAGGAAGAGAGAGATAATCAAAGTTTCGTGAGGTGAAATGAGTTTCATGAGAATGAAACTAGTCATAAAAAAGTCGGCAAACTAGTCTTTGACTCTAAATTTGTCTTTTAGTATGTTGCTAATTGCAAAAAAAAATCATCTCAAAGGCACTTAAAACAGAAATATATTAATATAATTCATGTTTTATATCCTAATAAACTTACATATAATTTGACTAATTGTGTTGGTTGAAATTTTAAAATTTGAATTTTCCTGGTCAAAATATATACGTCATACACATTCATGGACCAAGGGAGTACTAACTAATGAAGTTCACTTGGTTAAGATTAAACTCTTCGCATTCATGTTTACATATCTACCAAGGTTTTAAATATTTGGCTATAGCGGCCACTATAGCTTGCTATAGTTGTTTAATTTGAGGCAGGTCCAAGTTATTTGTGTTCACAAATTTAGGTGCTGTTTGGTTGGTTCCAAAGTAACGTAAACGTTATTGAAATTAGTTCAAATGTGCGTCCCGCCGGTAACGTTCGCAGGCTATTATCATTTACGTTTGCGTTACATTTCTCAGCACCAAACGGATCGTAGAAGCTATAGCTTCATTTAGCTATGATATTAACTGTTTGAGAGGCTATCTGCCAAATGCCTTAGTCGGAGGATTTAAAACATTGACTAGAGAATTCCACAAGGAGATATTTCATAACACATGCAAATCTAGTCAATTTTTCCGATGGCAGATTTGGTATTCCCCCAGTGCGCTGTGTTAGTTTTTTTTTCTTTTGAGGCCCTTGAACCTTGATAGATTCTACATGCTTGTTATCTCACATTATCGCGTAGAACTACTGATCGATTTCCGTTTGCAGATTTTCTCTCATGAGATTCAGTTTACAAAGATTACTTGTCTAGTTAGCATTTGATGTGTTTTTTCTCAACTTGCTGGGCATTCCAGGAGGGACAGCTTCATCACCCACCGTGCGTTCTGCGATGCACTGGCGCAGGAGAGTGCGCGGGTGCCGCCCATCGGCGCCGGCATGTACGGCACCGGCGGCATGGCCCTCGGCCTCTCCGGGATGGCCGCCTCCCATCAGTTGCAGTCCTTCCAAGACCAGGCACACTCCTCGGCCACCACCACCATCGGCAGCAATCCGGCGGCGCAGTTCGAGCACCTCATGCAGTCGTCAACCGGCTCCCACGCGTTCCGCGGCGCGCAACCGACATCATCGTCTTCCTCTCCGTTCTACCTCGGCGGCGCCGAGGACGGCCACCAGAACCAGCCCAGCCACACCTCTCTGCTCCACGGCAACAAGCAGGCCTACCACGGCCTGATGCAGCTGCCTGAGCAGCACCAGCCGGGGAGTTACGGCCTCCTCAACCTGGGTTTCTTCTCGGGCGGGAGCGGCGGACAGGACGCCCGCCTCGTGTTCCCGGACCAGTTCAACGGCGCCGTGGGCGGGAACGTCCGCGGCGACGGCAGCGAGCACGGCAACAGCGGCGCCAACAATGAGTCAGCGGCCATCTTTTCCAGGAACCTATTGGGAAACCAAATGGAAAGCAGCGCCGGTTTTTCTTCTTCCTTGTACAACTCGTCCGAGACCGTCGCGCCGCCGCAGATGTCGGCGACGGCGCTGCTGCAGAAGGCCGCTCAGATGGGCGCGACAACGAGCAGCGGCAACGTGAACTCTCTGCTCAGGGGGCTTGGTAACGGCGGCGGCACCTTGAACGTGAGGCCTGCCGGAGCAGCTGGGTTCATGGCCGGGGAGAGCTCCTCGTCGAGGAGCACTTCCCAGGCCGAGAACGAGAGCCAGTTCCGGGACCTGATGAACACGCTCGCAGCGTCCGGGAGCGGAGCTGTAACAGCGTTCAGCGGTGGCTTCCCGGGCATGGACGACAGCAAGCTGAGCACGAGAGACTTCCTCGGCGGCGGTGGCGGCGTCATGCGGAGCATGGGTGGCGCGGCGGGGCTGCTGCTGCGGCACGGTGCCGCGGGCATTGGCATGGGATCATTGGACCCAGAAATGAAGTAGGCGATCGAAATCCGAAACGACCAACGCATGCACTATGCTCCACTACTCTTGGGTCTTGCACTGCATGCAAGGTAAGTAGTAGCAGACTAACCAACGACTAGGGTTCATGGATTTGGCTGATAAAGATGAGGCCATTGTGCTAAAAAAGGATGAGGCCATCAAGTCATCAACCATGATATGTTTATGGTGCTGCACGGTGCATGAATGGTGAACTGATCGATATTGTGTTATTGAATGGAGATTGATGGTGCTAGTGTAGTACTATATATATATAGTGTAGCTCCGCCTGCTGGGGATCATGGAAGAATCGATCAAGCAGAGAAGGCTGCACCAGTTGTTAAATTAAACGCCGGTATCTAGTTAATTTTGGCTCTGATGCATGCTGTAGCAGTGGTGTCAGAACCGTGCTTTGTGTTTTTTTTTTCTAGATTAAAATTGCATGGTTGGCTATAGGTCACATTGTTTTAGCGGACAGCGTTATGAGGTCAGAGTACTGTGCTCGGTTTTTGCTTTTTCATTATGCGACCGGCTAAATGCCCCGTCTTTACGACGTGCATGCGTTTATAGCGGTGGATGTGCATACATGCCGTCTGCGTTGTACTGTGAAATCGTAAGGTGACTTGGCGTCTAGAAGGGGATGACAAAATTCTGACACCTAGGAGTATGGGTGAAAGTGGTACGGATATTTTTCAACCGTATTTGAGACCGAATCTGTTTAGAGAGGTTTAGATCTGCCCATATCCGAGTCTGGATATTCAACATCCGATACTGTATCCGTATCCGAATACTCAAATCGCATATTTATGATGTCGATATCCAATCGTATCCTATCTGGCATGGTTGACACTATCCGTATTCGTATCTGAATCCGAACAAAAATGTGAAAACAAATATAATATCACTAATATCCGTCCATATCGAATCCGTTTTCATCCCTACCTAGGAGCAGCCACCACAACCCGTTTGTTGGCGGTCATATGCATGTGTTGATTTTCATTGAACGGAGAGAGGCCATGCATGCTATCACAATATCATGTGATATTCATACATTGTTGGTGATATGATAAACCCCCTATAAAATTTATCGATGCCCTTCCAACGGCTACATCTTTGAGATCGATCTTGTTAATACGTGATGATTTTGTCAAAGTAGGGTGCCATTTTGTTTGTTTTATTTCCTATATTTTTTTGTGTGTCTTTGCCACACTACTAGAAAACAGTAGCTTTGCCAAGTGCCAAGGGCACTCGGCAAAGCCTCAAAAACACACTATCGGAAACAAGCCTTTTGCTGAGTGTCTTGGTGTTTGCCGAGTGTATTTCCTCGGACACTTGGCAAATAAGCCTTTTGCCGAGTGCTGCGAAGAAAAAACTCGGCAAAATAAATGCACTCGGCAAATGATGCAAAAAACACTCGGCAAAGACAGACACTCGGCAAACTAGAAAGAAAACACTCGGCAAAGATAGACACTCGGCAAAGAAATATGTTTGCCGAGTGTAATTATCTAGCACTCGGCAAAGAAATATGTTTACCGGGAGTAATTGTCTGACACTCGGTAAAATAATTTTATTTTTTTCTCTTTTGACCTTGAAACTTTTTCTACTCTCAGCATACAACATGTGGTATTCCATGTTAAAATTTGGTATATTTATGGATCTTTTTGCTATATTTAATTAATTTATTGTATTTCTAGGAATTTTTCCATATAAGTCAAATTTGAACTGTAAGTGTCGGGGACCTAATACCGGGGTACCCAATGAGGTGGAACTAATAACCATCGAATGTTGACACTTTCGGTCAGACAAGAACGCTACTGCGCTTCTTGCCCGAACGACGGAAGATTGGTTCTGCCTCGCCCGACCACCGAGGGCTAGACTCCGTCTCGCCCGACGTCCGGGGGCGGGCTCCGCCTCGCCCGACCCCCGAGGGCTAGGCTCCATCTCGCCCGATGGCTAAGGGCGGGCTCCGCCTCGCCCGACGTTCGAGGGCGGGCTCCGCCTCGCCCGATGGCTATAGGTAGGCTCCGCCTCACCCGACGACTGAAGGCTAGCTCCGCCTCGCCAGACGACTGCACCCTGATCCTTCATAAAGACGAGCACAGGGCACGACAGGGCATTCGAGTCAACCATAGTATCGAGGGCCATGCCCTATACGCCTATGGGAAGGCACCACCAGGATACGATGGGAAGGGCGCTTTAAGCCCTTTCCGACCTAACAGTGCCCAAATAGTATTGTAGGCGCCGACTTTTATTCCACAATGTTGTGGGCGCCGCCATCAGTCCTCGGACGCGAATACTAACACAAGCATGCGACAACCACTACGATCCAAGATAAAATTCACATCACCTACAGTGACGGACGTAGGGTCACTTCCCCGCCTACTCCTCGAAGGGTCTCAGCTTGGCCCTCTGACACGCCGCACCATCCACCGGCAAAGGATGGGACGCACCCACTTGCTGACAGAAGCCAGGGCATGACCCTATAAGGATCAGCGAACACGCCATCTCTGACACGGTCTGCCATGTTAGTAGGGCAGGCACATGGGAAAAGGAAGATCCGCCTCCTCCGAAGGACACACTGGTAGAGAACAGAGCTTTACTCCCGGTGGGAAACCCCCTCTAGTCCCGGTTCCCCACCTGGAAGCAAGCATCCGGGACTAAAGGTGGGGTCCTTTAGTCCCGGGTCGGGAACCAGGACTAAAGGGGGACCTTAGTCCCGATGGGTAACACCAACCGGGACTAAAGGTGCCTCCTGACATGCCACGATGGCTGGCACCCTTTAGTCCCAGTTGGTAATACGAACCGGGACTAAAGATTTTTTTCTCTTTTTTCTTTTCTTTTCATTTTTTTGTTTTCTTTTCAAAATAGGTTTTTGAAGTCGTATTATACGCTGCTAATTCTACATCTATATGCGCGTATAGTATGTTTCGGTTCAAGCACAATGAACATATTAAATTACACAATTCAAGCATAGAAATATATATATATATATATATATATATATATATATATATATATATATATATGCATGCATGCATCATATATATATTTACATGCATGCATGCATATGTGTATTTTACATTATATTATTTCATGTGCATATATTACAAAAGATTGTATTACAGTTGTTGTGATATAACAAGTTTTCTCTCATCCTCTAGCTTGGCTTCAATGGCAGTGTTGGGTCGAAGTAGAACTCGCCCTTGTAATCGATGACCTGCTCATTAAAAAATCCGGCTATAGACTCTTGAATTGCTTTGATTTGGTCTTGCCGTATGACCTTTTCCTCCAACCATCGAGCCTACAGGTTTGAATTAAAGGAAAATAAATTAATATATGTACAAAAAAGATATATATATATATAAAGACATAGTAACACAATCAATAATAATAATTAAATGAATATATAGTTTATTTTTAACGTACTTTGAGTCTCTCTGTAGGAGTTCTTTGGGAGACCACCTTGATAAACTTGCAAACATAGTAACCATAGTAGTTGTTCCCCTGTTCCTGCCTCAGACACCACTTTACGAAAAAAAGATTTGTCATCCAATCTGGTGATCTGGTGAAAGCTATATGTTTAATTAATAAAGATGATGCGATTCAGGGGACTTACTTTCAAAGGGATTACATTCAGTGGCGCTTTGCATTTTTCCATGTGTTGCTTCTCAATAAAGGTTTTCCAAACACTGCCCAATAAAAAATTTGCCACGTCATCAGATATAGTTAATCATCATGTTTGTGTGTATATATAGTTGCTAGAGATACCGAAATTACCTCTGGATAATATCTATCATATCTTGGTAGTCTTGTTGTGGTTTTCTCATCGAGTCATAGATTATCAAGTGACTTTTTACCATATCGATGTCCATCAATATCCAGTGATTGCTACATGTGTTTATAGGATATAATGCATAACACTCATTAATTAACTAGAATCAACATATGAGCCATTAAGGATGATCGACATTATTAACACTCACTTGAAGTTGTAGGGAAAGAGTATATCCTTCTTGTGGCGTTGGTTCACTAAGAAGTTCATAATGTTACTCTCTGACTCAGACTTCCAATTAGTCTTTGGAGTAACTGGGTCTTTGAATACTATATGGGGATCAACAAAACTAATTTCATTGCAGCCTTCCTTTTTGAGCTCTGTCATTGTAAATCTGCATATATATAGTACTTGTTAGGATAATTTATATGCATATACACACATATGATGAGTTTAATAATAGATCGAAAGAATTATTACTTATAGGCAATAGCAGCTAATGATAACTTTGTCCAGAGAGGTCAGGTGGCATAGTTGATGAAATTCTGCAAAGTCAACATACAAAACATCATCGCCACGGAACCAATGTTCGTCTCTAATTCTGACACCAACGTAGAAGTCTCCACCGATAGACGCCTACATGTACCACTTGTTTAGCAGGTACATTTGCGTCCCCAGATCAGATAAGGCTTGAGGGTTGTATAGACTCTGGCCTAGTACAAATTTTTTCTTCCAAATATCAACCTCCGTCGCACTCTCAATGTTTCCATCACCAAACATCTGGTAAAGGTCGAGACCAGTCTCATCAATAAATTCACCAAGGTGATCCAAATCGACATCCGGAGGTATGTTTGTCTGATGCATTAATCCTAAATTCGAACCATATTCATTACCAACAACTAGCGGGGGGACTGATTGGTGCGATTGTTGTCCGAGTTGTGCAACTCCTTTCCCTGTTCGCTTCTTTTTCTGGGCCGCCTCAATTGACTTGGTGAGAGTGTGGTCATAGTCCGTTAACGTTGATTTGGATGGCTTACGAGATTCTCGCTGTTGTTGCTGGTAAGAGACCACCTTTTTTCTAAGAATATCTAGAGCTATGAAGAAGTACGGTTTCTCCGGATTTCTCCTTGCTTCTTGATTCTTTTTAAGTTTGTCATAGAATCTAGACATATCTTTTTTATATGCATCAGTTACTTCTTCCTTCTGTTCAGATATTATTTTGGGAATAGCCCTTGGTTTTACGGTGGCTTTCTTTGCCGGCGGGGACTGGTTCTTCGTTTGCGGGGCTGGCCTCTTGGTACTTGGCTTCTTGGTAGGCGAGGGCAGGGGAGACATTGGAGACCTCCTTGGAGGTGGTGGTAGCGGCGTTGGAGACCTCCTTGGAGGTGGTGGTTGCGGCGTTGGAGACCTCCTTGGAGATGGTGTGGATGCAGCCTCGCCTTCCAACACATTGTCATCATACAGAGCACTATAATGATCTGGTGATTGAACAATTGGATTTAGGTTGGGGGAGGATCTGCTACAAAAAAAAGGAATGACATATTATTATGAGCAGATTGTTAATTATTTAAGCCAATATAAATTAATGATGTAGTGTTTTCATCCGCACCTATGGTGAGGTAGTTCAGGAGGAGGTGGAGGTGACATCCCGGGAATGATGATGTAGCGTTTGCGCCATAGAATGAATGTCTTCTCTGCTTCTCCTAGAGTCTTCTCACCATCACCTCCAGGAATGTCAAGAGGCAAATCACTAAAACCTTTTTTAGCTTTATCTACCGAGATGGTAGCATATCCTTCTTGGATTATATTCCCATGAATCCTTGGTGTCTTGGTTCGGTCGATAGGATTAACAAGACCGATAGCCACCTTGATTGTGGAATTCCTCTTCGGAATGTGTAGCTCACACGATGTAAAAGGTTCAGTGACGTCATCCACAGGGAAGTGTAGTCCTGTGTCCCCTTGATTTGGTATCTCTGTGGAAGCGCAGCTGCTTTTCAACTGAACAGATTGGCTAATATTGATTCCTGGCTCTGATGTCTGCTTGCTTGCACTCACTGCTATTTGCACTTGCCTTCTGATTTCCTCCTACATTCTTGCTTCAAGTTTTTTTCCCGCTCCTGTGCTTCACGCACCGCTACCTCCATCCTCTAGAGCCGCTGTGCCTCTTCTTCCTTCTTTCTCTGGCGGCTTCTGTAGGAAGGTCTATCCTGAGGAAATCCATGCTCCCACAAGACACTTCCTTTGCCTCTAGTTTGGCCACCGTGTTCAATAGTCCCGATGGCGTATGTGAGTTCATCCTTCTCTCTGTTGGGCCTAAATGCACCACTAGCAGTAGCTCTCTGAGCATAAAACAATCTTTCTGCTGCTTCTTGCAGTCTTGCGCCATAAACACACTTCCCTGTCTCCTGGTCCAGTGTTCCCCCATGAGCGAAAAACCAATTCTTTGCACGCTCTCCCCACTCGAGTGATTCTGGTGTGATACCCTTGGCAAGAAAGTCTGCTTCCATTTTGTTCTACTTCTTCATGGCAGTCGGATAGCCACCTGATCCCAAGTTATGGTGGTATGTCTTCTGTTGGGCATTATGTTGGTTCTTTATCACCCGACTCACACCCTCTTCTGACTTCTTGTACTGTACAAACTCATCCCAATAGGGCCTCTGCTTTGAGATCGGGCCTGGGATAGTAAAATCTGGTGCGATGTTCTTCTTGACATACGTCGTGTATAAGTGTTTCTTCCAAGTCTGAAACTGGGTGGCCATCTTCTTCATTGCCCAATCCCTAACTCGCTCCTTCAATTCATCACCATCTATTATATCACCATAACCATCTGTTTGGAGCGTGAAATGTTCCAAGACATCATTCCAAATTAACGTCTTGTCACGATTGAAGACAAAACTAATATGAGGAGCATTGGTCTTCTTCTTCCATTCGTGGGTACTGATCGAGAGCCGGTCTGGTACAAGATAACCACAGTGGTGCACGAATTTTGTTTTATTTGGCCCCCCGGTTCGCCTGTATCCACATTGAACTCCGAGATGATGAAGCGGTCCTCCAATGACTTTTTGGGACCTCAAACATTTTTACTCTTCGTTGTAGTTGTTGATGTCGATCCAGAGGCCTACAAAACATAAACATTATTTTTAATGTCATGAGCACACATAAGACATATGATAATATATATAGCTAATAATAAAAAATATATACTTGGCCAATATGTTGTTGCTCATTTTGTTCAAGAGCTAAGTACTGACTCCCGTCATCTGCATCCTCTTGCACGTTATTGTTAGCACCATCATCGCCGGCAACTTGAGTGCCAGTGTTGATCAAATTCATCATCAACTCCTCCTCATCCATGTTTCTCGGGTCGGCCATCTAGCTTCAAAAAACAAAACCAATATATAGTACGTCAAATCTTTGCTTACATGCATAAAATCTACGAACAATATGCATTATTAAATCTTGCCCCTCGGTCACGGACGCAATTCGCCACACTAGGGCGAATTAGGGCTATACATAAATGGCCAAGGGCGAATTGCGTCGGTGACTAGGGCGAACCACGTCAGTGACATCAATAGCGCGGTTCACCCTAGTGTGATTGTTTAGCGTTAATGATAACGATAATACGAATGTTGATTGACTAGGCCGCGAGAGAGGGCGGTGTGACAAGAGTGGCGGTGCTCCACTCCGCCTTATATATGTTTGAACACATGGGTGAACGAGGGCGACGGTGCTCCGCCGTATACATAGAAACGCATGGGCGAACGAGGGCGGTGGTGCTCCATGACGTATATATACATGCATATGAATACAAATGACGTATATATACGTGTCGGCGCGGGGGCCGGTGTGCTGACGACGACCACGTGAGGCGGGCCGGCGTGCTGACGACGACGACGTGAGGTGGGCCGGGGCGGTGTCGGTGCGTGTTGTGATCCTATGTACCATGTGAACCATGTAGTCATTCATCATATGAGAAAATTCTATGCTAATAATGTAAGTATAAGTCATTATGAAATGTAAGTATATGTGTCTTATTGCTAATATAACCATTACTATTTCCGAAATGATAAGAATTTATTTTCTTCTTCTACAGGCACAGTACTTCGTCTCTGATGCTATGATATAAAGTTTGAAGATAGTCTTCCCGAAAAAATATGTAATGCTCATATTACTTTAGCAACATTAATATATTATATCTGTATATTCAAAGTTCATAAATGAAGAAACGTTGAAGTTTTCCTTCATTTTTATATGATATTTGCGTATATAAAATCTAGGACATTTGTAATTTACTTTAGAACATCTATATTCGGTATCACAGCAAAATATAATATTTTTTGAAGTTTTCCACCGTCTGAGAATGTACAGAGAGACGAACTGATGATCACCTCAAGCTCGACAGTGGAGGGCCTCAGACGCGCGTGGTGGAGGGCCACGGGCGCGCGCAGAGGAGGGCCATGGGCGCGTGCAGTGGAGGCCGCACGAGGAAGAAGAGGGCGGCGGTGTCACGGAAGGCGAACGGACGGTGGCGTGAGGAAGAAGAGGGCGGCGGTGTTCGACGAGGAAGAAGAGGAGCGGATCGATCTGCGCCAGGCGCTGGCGGTTATATGCCAGGGAGATTTACTCCTGGTGCCAGCCACCAGCCGGGAGTAAAGGGTCTTTACTCCCGGTGCGCGTTACCAACCAGGAGTAAAGGTCCCTTTACTCCCGGTGCGTGTTACCAACCGGGAGTAAAGGTATACCTTTACTCCCGGTTGGTAACACGCACCGGGAGTAAAGGGTTTTTTTGGCGGGCCACGAAACTGCAGCCCACCTTTACTCCTAGGTGGGCTTCCCACCCGAGAGTAAAGGTGGCCTATAGTTTCGTTTCCCACCTATTTTGAGCAGACTTTTTAATAGAAATATGGATTTTCTTGTTAAATACATAGTAAATTAAATAAAAGGCATAAAATTATTTTGTTAAAAATATGGATTTTCTTTTTCTTTATTGCACATAGGAAAAATCTATAACCTAACTTTTTTTATTTTTTGTTATAATTGTAAAACATAATGTAACTAATATTTATTATTTCATTAATGCAAAAATGTAGTATTTAATTAAAATTATTAAAACTATTGGTTTTGGACAGGAAATTTGTTTTCACATCATTTTAATGTTAATATTTTAATTTTTCATCACTCAATATCCTAATTTTACTTTTCGAGAGAGAAATCCCACCGAATCAAACATTGATTTAATTTGAAATACGACATAATAAACATCTGAATTCACAATTATTACATAATATCTCAAACACACACTACATTAAATCACTATATCATCAAGTGGGCACAGCAGTGAACTTCTTCTTTATGTATGTCCCTTGGTTATGATCGCGTTGTAACCATGGAGTGTCCTCATCATTTACCAAGATGCTAGGGTCTTTATTCACTTTGAAGGGCGGAATTCGGTCATACTTTTCATAATCTTCTGACATGTCCGACTTGTCCTCGATTCCCATGATGACTCTTTTCCCTGAAAGAACTATGTGGCGCTTTGACTCTTTGGTTGAGTCATTATCGTTTTTCCCTCTTTTTGGTTTGGTAGACATATCATTGACATAGAACACCTGATTCACATCCTTGGCAAGGACAAATGGTCCGTCTTTGTACCCAATATTACTAAGGTCTACTGTTGTCATTCCATACTCGTTGTCTACTGTTACCCCGCCTCCGGTCACCTTGACCCATTGGCACTTGAACAATGGGATCTTCAAAGTAGGTGCATATTCTAGTTCCCATATTTCATCTATGCGGCCATAATATGTCTGCTTATTCCTATTCGGGTCTATGGCATCTATGCGGACACCACTGTTTTGGTTGGTACTCCTTTTATCTTGGGCTACTGTGTAGAATATGTTCCCATTTATCTCATACCCTTTGTATGTTACGATATGCCATGATGGTTGCATAGCCAATAAATACAGTTGCTCATGGATGCTCTCATCACCTTGACATTTTTTTCGCAACCAACCGCCGAAAGTTTCCATGTGCTTACGCGTAATCCAAGCTTCAGTCTTCCCTGGAAACTCGGATCGTAAGAGATCCTTGTGTGTTTCAATATATGGATCTACCAAAGAGGAGTTCTGTAGAACTTTGTAGTGCGCTTTATTGAAATAATCATCCTCCGTACCAATATATGTTTTCCTCCCTAGTGTCCCCTTTTCGCTTAGTCTCCCCTCATGTCTCGATTTAGGAACACCAATCGAGTCAATGTCGGGAATAAAGTCAACACAGAACTCAATGACCTCTTCTATTCCATAGCCCTTGGCGATGCTTCCTTCTGGGTGAGCACGGTTGTGAACATATTTCTTCAGGACTCCCATGAATCTCTCTAAGGGGAACATGTTGTGTAGGAGCACAGGACCGAGAATGAAAATCTCCTTGACTAGGTGAACTAGGAGGTGTGTCATGAATTCAAAGAAGGAAGGAGGGAACACCAACTCAAAGCTGATGAGACATTGAACCACATCATTCTATAGTTTAGCTAGATCAGTTGGATCAATTGCCTTATGAGAAATTGCATTGAGGAATGCACATAGCTTCACGGTGGCTAGACATACATTTGGAGGTAGAATTCCTCTTAATGCAACTAGAAGTAATTGCGTCATGAGAACGTGACAGTCATGGGACTTTAAGTTACAGAATTTCTTCTCTGGCACATTTATAATATCCTTTATATTCGAGGAGAATCCAGATGGTACCTTGATGTTGTTTAAGCATTCAAACATGATTTCCTTCTCCTCTTTGCTTAGAGTGTAGCTGGCAGGATGTAAGTAATGGCGTCCATCATCTGTCTTCTCTAGATGCAGGTTGTCTCTTTCTCTCAAACAACGTAGGTCCTGTCGTGCTTCAAATGTGTCCTTAGGCTTTCCATACACACCCATGAAGCCTAGCAGGTTCACACAAAGATTATTCGTCAGGTGCATCATGTCGATCGAGCTGTGGACCTCTAGGACTTGCCAATAGGGTAGGTCCCAAAATATGGACTTCTTCCACATGGGTGCGTGACCGTTAGCATCGTTCAGAATAGATTGGCTGCCATGTCCTTTTCCAAAGACGACTTTCACATCATTGACCATATCGAGTACATCCTCACCGGTTTGGTTGCGAGGCTTGGTCAGGTGGTCTACCTTCCCTTTAAAATGCTTGCCTTTCTTTCTTACGGGGTGATTTGTAGAAAGAAATCAACGATGGCCAAGGTACATGACCTTTCAACATTTTTTTAAGAATACACCTCTAATATCACCGAAGCAGTGTGTGCATGCATTATATCCCTTGTTTGACTGTCCTAAAAGGTTACTTAGAGCAGGCCAATCATTGATTGTTATGAACAACAATGCTCGCAGATCAAAGTGTTCCTGTTTGTACTCATCCCACACACGTACACCTTCTTTATTCCACAAAATGAGAAGTTCATTAATAAGTGATCTCAGGTACACATTGATGTCATTGCCAGGTTGCTTCGGGCCTTGGATGAGCACAGGCATCATAATGAACTTTCGCTTCATGCATAACCAAGGAGGAAGATTGTAGATACTTAGAGTAACAGGCCAAGTGCTATGACTACTGTTCTGCTCTCCAAAAGGATTGATACCATCTGTACTTAAAGCAAACCTTAAGTTTCTTACGTCATTTGTAAACTCTGGGAATTCTCTGTCGATTGCTCTCCACTGGGACCCATCAGCAGGGTGTCTCAACATATTGTCTACCTTACGGTCTTCTTTGTGCCATCGCAACAATTTTGCATGTTCTTTGTTTCTGAACAGACGTTTCAAGCATGGTATTATAGGAGCATACCACATAACCTTGGCAGGGATTTTCTTCCATGGACGTTCGCCCTCAACATCACCAGGGTCATCTCATCTGATCTTATACCGCGATGCATGGCATACCAGGCATGCATCCAATTTCTCGTACTCTTTGTCATGGTACAACATGCAGTCATTAGGACATGCATGTATCTTCTCGATTTCTAGCCTCATAGGACAGACAACTTGTTTTGCTTCATAGGTAGTGGCGGGCAATTCATTGTCCTTCGGAAGCATCTTCTTTTGGATTTTTAGTAACTCTCCAAATCCCTTGTCAGATACACCATTCTTTGCCTTCCATTGCAGCAATTCAAGTGTGGTTCCCAACTTTTTCTGCCATGCATCACAAGTTGGGTACAATAATTTATTGTGATCTTCTAGCATCCACTCGAACTTGATCTTCTCCTTTTCACTTTCACATTCTCTTTGTGCGTCATGAATGACCTGACAAAGACCATCAGCAGGCTCATCTTCTGTGGCTACCTCTTCTTCAGCTTCTCCCATTGTAGTATCATTGAAGCACGCACCATCGGGAATAATATTATTGTCGTCCCATTGTTCTTCTTCACCTTCTTCCATTACAATGCCAATTTCTCCGTGCTTCGTCCAACAAATATAGTTTGGCATGAAACCCGACTTGAACAAGTGTGAATGAAGAGTCCTTGAGTAAGGATATTCCACCATATTCTTACATATGGCACATGGGCAGCACATGAAACCGTCGCGTTTGTTTGCCTCAGCCGCACGTAACAAAGAATGCACGCCGTCAATGAACTCTTGGGAGCGGCGATCAGCATTGTACATCCAATGTCGGCTCATCTGCATTACATGACATAAATACCATATTAAAACCTAGATCATAATTAATTATTTATACAACATGTGTGCCACCACAAAAGGTACAAATTTATGAAAGCATCGCTACAATGTAGACAATCCTAACTACAACTAAAAGAACTAAAGCTAAAATACATTTCAGGAGCATAAGGATTTCACGACCAATCTCAACTAAAACAGACAGATCCCCTGATTGTGCAACATCTTTGGGCTTCTTCGGCTGGATCACTGCCTCATTAGCCGCCGTATCTACCTGTTGTGCAAGATATTTTTGCATGAGTTCAACATACTCTTCCTCCTAGTAGAAGCCTAAACATCGTCCACTGCCATCCCACTGAAATTAAAACAAAAAATAGAACTTTAATCACAACCATCATGAAAATAGGTATAAACTAACCATAATCATTAAATATGATAAAATAACTCACATTGCAATCCAGACACTTGTAGAAGATACGATCCTTGTTGGGACCCTCCTTCTTCACTCGGTACTCCATCACAATCTTCATCTCATCACGACACTTGCCACATGGAATGAGAGGGAGGCCCGGCCTAAGTTGCTTTGGAAACCCATGAGAGGCCGAGGACCCAGAAGCAGTTGCCATCTACTCTCTAAACTCATTTTTTAATACACTATAAATTTCTCATTTTATAAACAAATAAAATTAAGAAACTATAAAATTATCTATATCTCTAAACAATGAAGCAGTTGCCATCTTCTCTCATACTCATTTTTAATACACTATAAATTTCTTATTTTATAAACAAATAAAATTAAGAAACTATAAAATTATCTATATCTCTATACTCATTTTTTAATACACTATAGCTCAAAAACATGTTTTAATAAATAACCATCCGTACTAGTTGACCTTGCTTACGTGATCATCTCGGCGAGCATTTCTCCACTGGATGGCACCGTACTTGGTCAAGGAAGAGCTCTGATTCTACGAGGAAGGGAACACGGTCTTCCACGGCCGTTGTCGCTCTCCCTCATAGAATCAAAGCTCCTGCTTGATGTCCGTTACCGCTCGATAGAGAACATGCTCGCCGAGCTGAACACGGTCCGCAAGTTCAACTAGTATGGATTTTGTATAATTTTCTAACTATTTTCTAAGTTTTTCATTTCATAAAAAGTTAAAATAAAAAGTATGGTGATTGACAGACTACTGCGACGATATCGAGACATGTGAATAAATAACCATCCGTACTAGTTGAACTTGCTTACGTGATCATCTCGGTGAGCATTTCTCCACCGGACGGCACCGTACTTGGTCAATGAAGAGCTCCGATTCTACGAGGAAGGGAACACGGTCTTCCACGACTGTTGTTGCTCTCCCTTGTAGAATCAAAGCTCCTCCTTGATGTCCGTTACCGCTCGACATAGAACATGCTCACCGAGCTGAACACGGTCCGCAAGTTCAACTAGTACGGATTTTCTATAATTTTCTAACTATTTTCTAAGTTTTTCATTTCATAAAAAGTTAAAATAAAAAGTACAGTGATTGATAGACTACTGTGATGTATCGGGACATGTGAATAAATAACCATCCATACTAGTTGAACTTGCTTACGTGATCATCTCGGCGAGCATTTCTCCACCGGATGGCACCGTACTTGCCACGGAAGAGCTCCGATTCTACGAGGAAGGGAACACGGTCTTCCACGACCGTTGTTGCTCTCCCTCATAGAATCAAAGCTCCTCCTTGACATCCGTTACCGCTTGGCAGAGAACATGGTCGCCAAGATGAACACGGTCTACAAGTTCAACTAGCTACTTTAACCTTCTTTCATGTAAATATGCAAGCTTGAAGTGATTTTGAGCTCAAATTGCTTACAAATGAAAAAAACCACAATAAAGAACTATATATATATAGTGAACAAAATGAGATAAGACAATGGTGAAAAATGAGAGTATGAGATTGGTAACCTTTACAACCGAAGAATCGACAGAGAAATCGAAGAAATCGACGGAGGAATCGAAGAATGGATGGAGGAACAATGGAGGGAGGGAGGAAGCAAGAACACTACTGCAGTGAGCTTCAAAATGTGCTGAGGTCGGGCTCGGGGAGGAAGGAGACGGCTGGGATATAAAGGGGGGACCTTTAGTCCCGGTTGGTGGCTCCAACCGGGACTAAAGGTAACTTTCCAACCCCGGGCGTAGCCACGGCCTGGGAGTAGACCTTTACTCTCGGTTGGAGCCAACACCGGGAGTAAAAGTCTCGGTTGGTGGCTCCAACCGGGACTAAAGGTACCTGCCACCTCTGTCTGGCGTAGTAGCCATTGGGCAGGGACCTTTAGTCCTGGTTGGAGCCACCAACCAGGACTAAAGGTATCTGTAGTCCCGGGCGCACAAAATTCTAGGACTAGAGCCCATTTTGGCCGAGGATCAAAGGTCTGTTCTCTACTAGTGACATTCTCTACCTTTGGTTTTTCCTCTTTCTTCCATCTGTAACCCCTGCTCCCCCTTGGTCTATAAAAGGGAGGGCAGGGCACCCCACTAAAGGGACCAGCTTTTGTCGGATCGTTTGGGACATACAACACACAGTCAAGCAGCAACCGAGCTCTTGGCGTCCTTTCGACCCTTCCATCGGAGACTTGTGAACTGTCCCTCTCTCGACCGTTTATACCCCCTACTATGAACCTTTTTTGGTACTAATAACACAAGTAGCAACAGACTGGATGTAGGGACATTCTGCCTGAACCAGTATAAATCTTGTGTCATTTAGTACACCATCCGAGCCTAATGCGCAATAATTATAAATTTACTAGCCAGTGTTTGTTCAAAATACCGACAGTTGGCACGCCAGGTAGGGGCCTTTGCGCATTCCAAATCAGGCCTCAGATGGTTAGCCACGCAATCAGCTGGGTCCTGGGTGCACACGTGCGTTTCGGTAACTAGACTTCATAGTCATGATGGGAGGAGAGTTGGCGTTGGCCTGCGTCGCCATCCAATCTCTCCCCTTCGTCAGCTTCAACCACGGGAGGCTTGAGCGCCAGCCTAGCGTCTCCCTTGGACCCTAGCCGTCCAGGGAGGACCCATGCCGCCTCACCCTCTCTCTGAAACACTCCACATGGAGTGCCCCGATGGCGCTTCTGTTCGGTCTCCGCAACACCACGGCGACCGTTAGCCACCTTATGGCACAGTGCATGATCCCGTCCCCTATGAACAAGTTCGTGGGGATGATCAAAAGCATCATGAAATCCCTCCACGGCCTCCTCGCAGAGGGGCCGGGGTCGGACTCTGGCTCTGACTCCAGCAGGGGGAGCCATCACCCCTCTCGGGAATATTTCATGGCAGAAACCCCCGAGGGACATGTCAAAAGCGTCTCCGTGGATGCTGCTACCCCGGTAGGCAACCTTGGCGACGTAACTGAAGGGGGAACAATGGCCCCACCTCATGTAGAGGTGGAGTAGCTAAGAGCCTGAAAGTGGGAGATAAACAAAGTCAGACAATAGCTTGTTCGGGAGTACGTGGAGGTCGATCAGGGGATCGAACGTCGCAGAAACGATGGGCGCGCACGCGCCGTTGCCCATGACATGAACCGAAGGATCATCACCAATGATGAAACCCTTTCTCACTTTGCTTGGGCAAGCCAAAACATCGCTGCCACAATGGCTTTGCTTCATGGCCTTCTAGAGGCCACAATGCCCAAGGATCGTCAGGCCCACCGTAAAATTCGCACGCTACTTGAGTGCGCGGTAGCGTAGCAGGCGGAGAGCTTGTTGTCTTGGTGATGCGAGCTCGACACCTGCCAGCATATGCCCTTGGTGCGTCCTGCCAGGGACACATTAGTCCACCAAGCACCACAAGGCGACCAGCAGTGCGTTGTGATCCCGGTACATCAATGTCTCAGCCACAACCGCGATGCACGCAGCACCATCGATGCCCGTAGACGTGCCTACAGCGACCCAAGGGAAGGAGCCCACTGTGGCTATCATCCTCGACACGGTGGATGCTACGACAGCGATGAGGACCAAAGCCCAAGCCTGGCCTGCTAGGGCCTCAGGCCTTCAGCCAGCACATCCTCAACACTGCATTCTTGCCAAGGTATCGACCACCTACTAATATCCCTAAATACTCTAGGAGACAAACCCCAAACATTGGCTTGAAGACTATCAGCTTGCCTATTAATCCGGTGGTGCAGATAATGACGACTTCATTATCTGCAACCTCCCACTATTCTTGGCTGATTCAGCCCGAGCGTGGTTGGAACACCTGCCTCCAACACAATCCAGAGTTGGGCGGATCTGAAGGAGAACTTTGTGGGAAACTTCTAGGGCACGTACAAGTGCCCTAGGAACCCATGGGACCTCAATAACTACCATTAGAAGACCAGTGAGACCCTCTGCGGGTACATCCGGTGCTTCTCCTGGTAGTGCAACGAGCTCCCTAACGTCGCCGATGCTGACGTGATAGGAGCCTTCCTGTCCGGGATGACCTACGAGTCCTTGGTTCATAAGCTAGGACGCAAGGGCCCGCGAACCACTAAGGAACTCTTAGACATCACCACCAGCCACTCCTCAGGGGAGGAGGCGGTTCGAGCGATCTTTGATCACCTCGAGGGCAAGGCCAGGTGGGACAAGGGTGCCGGCGAAGGCACCTCCAATCGTTTCGCCAAAAGAAAGAATAAGAAGCAACGGTGCGAGGACTCACTTGTGGCCGCTGCTAACTGCAAGGGTGGACGGAAGCCTATGGAGGGCACTCTGAACCACTTTGAAAAAATGCTCAAAGGGCCATGCTTGAACCACGCCTTTCTCATAATGCATCCGCTCAAGGACTATAGCCTCATGTGGAAGTTCTTGTCTGGAAGCTCTAACAAAGGGGAGCAGGGGAAGGAACCTGCCTCCACTATAGACGACACTGAGGAGAAGGACGATGACTTCCCAACACCGGATGGCTGCCTCATGATCTTCGGAGGATCAATGGCCTATGACTCCAAACAACGTCAGAAGGTCACACGCCACCAAGTCTACATGGCCCAACTAGCCACACCTTCCTCTGGTGGTCAAAGTCTGCCATAACCTTTGATCGGACCGACCATCCAGATACCATCCCACACCTAGGAAGATATCTGCTTGTGGTCGACCCAATCATTGGCCCAAAGCGACTCACCAAAGTACTGATGGACGGAGGCAGTGGCCTCAACATCATATACGCTAAGACGCTCGACGTGATGGGCGTTGGCCGGACGCGCCTTCGCCCAACCCGAGCACCTTTCCATGGCATCATGCCCGGGAAGTAGGCCATGCCACTCGGGCAGATCGATCTGCCCGTTACCTTTGGGGACTAGTTCAATTACAAAACTAAGACCCTCACCTTCGAGGTGGTTGGGTTCCCTAGAACCTTCCACGTGATCCTGGGACGACCATGCTACACGATGTTCATGGCCATCCCCAACTACACATACCTCAAGCTCAAGATGTTGGGCCCCCATGAGGTCATCACCGTTGGCATCTCCTTCCAGCGGGCCTACGAGTGCGAGGTCAAGTGTTGCAGCCACGCCACATCAACTTTTACCTCTGGGGAACTCACCGCCCTCAAAGAGGAGGTCGCCAAAGAAGGGCCCAACGTGAAGAAATCGATTGGGTCATTCGAGTCAGTAGAGGGCTCCAAGGAGGTCCTCATAGATCCCAGCAGCTTTGAGGGTAAAACGGTATGCATTGGTACCACGCTTTCCTCCGAATAGGAAAGCGCGCTCATTGGCTTCCTCCACGGCAACAAAGACATCTTTGTGTGGAAGCCCTCGGACATGCAAGGCATTCTAAGGGAGGTCACCGAGCATACCTTGAAGATCCACCCAGGCTCTAGGCCAGTGAAGCAACGCCTGCATCGCTTCGATGAGGAGAAACACATAGCCATCAATGAGGAGATAGCCAAACTTTCGGTGGTCGGATTCATCAAGGAAGTATACCACCCAGAGTGGTTAGCTAATCCCATTCTTGTACGGAAGAAGAGTGGGAAATGGAGGATGTGCGTTGACTACACGGGTCTCAACAAAGCGTGCCCAAAGGATCCATTCCCTTTGCCGTGCATAGTCCAAATAGTCAACTCTACCCCAGGGTGCGATACCCTCTGCTTCCTTGATGTATACTCTTGCTACCATCAAATTATGATGAAAGAGTCTGACCAGCTCACGACATCTTTCATCACCCCCTTCGGATCATTATGCTATGTCTTGATGTCGTTCGGTCTGAAGAACGCTGGGGCCATGTACCAGCGCTATATGCTCAAATGCTTCGGGGACCTCATCGGGTGGACCGTTGAGGCCTACGTTGATGACATCATGGTTAAATCCAAATGGGTTGACCATCTTGTGGCCGATCTTGAGCAAATCTTTGCATGACTCCGAGCAAATGGCATCAAACTCAATCCTGAGAAATGTATTTTCGGGGTCCCAAGGGGCATGTTGCTCGACTTCATCGTCTCCGAGCGCGACATCGAAGCCAACCCAGAAAAGATTTTAGCCATCACAAGGATGGGCCCGATCCAGAACATAAAAGGGGTTTAGCAAATCATAGGGTGCATCACCGCCCTTAGCCGCTTCATCTCATGCCTCGATGAACGAGGTCTCCCCCTTTATTGACTCTTGAAGAAAGCCGACCACTTTGAGTGGACATCCAAGGCCTAGGAGGCACTTGACATGGTCAAACTGCTTCTGACCAAGCCCCTGATCCTAGTTCCTCCAAGCAACAAAGAATCCCTCCTGCTGTACATAGCAGCCACCATGCAAGAGGTCAGTGCCGCCCTGGTAGTAGAGCGAGAGGAAGAAGGGCACACCCTCAAGGAGCAGCGCCCTGTGTACTTCATCAGCGAGGTACTATCCAACTCCAAGACCTGCTACTCCCAAATCTAGAAGGTCCTGTACACCATCCTCATCACCAAGAGGAAGCTATGCCGCTACTTCGAATCACACACTATGACAGTTGTAACGTCTTTCCCCCTCGGTGAGGTCATCTAGAGCCAGGATGCCATGGGAAGAACTGCAAAGTGGGCACTCGAGTTGATGGATCAAGGCATCGCGTATGCCTCCCAAACGGCGATCAAGTCCTAGGTGTTGGCTGACTTCATCGCGGAATGGACCGAGGTCCAAACACCACCGATGGTTGTCGATCAAGAGTACTGGACGATGTACTTCGATGGGTTGCTGATGAAGAAGGGTGCCAATGTGGGGCTAGTCTTTGTATCACCCCTCAGGGTCCACATGAGGTACATGATTTGGCTCCATTTCCCCTCATCAAATAATGTGGCTGAGTATGAAGCGCTCATCAATGGCCTACGAATCGCCATCGAGTTGGGCATCCGATGCCTCGACATCTGAGGTGACTCCCAGCTGGTCGTCAACTAAGTCATGAAGGAGTCAAGCTACCACTATGCCAAGATGGCTGTGTACTGCTAAGAGGTCCGACGGCTAGAGGACAAATTCGATGGCCTCGAACTCAATCACATCTTAAGGCACCTCAATGAGGCAGCCGACGCACTTGCAAAAGTGGCATCTAGTCAAGAGTCGATGCCAACGAGCATCTTCACCAGTGACCAACATAAGCCCTCAGTATGCTACGAAGGGTCAGAACGGGCCGACGATGGCCCATCTGATCTAGCCCTAGGGGTTGACCAACCAATGGCTCCCTCTGGCCCTGAGGTCATGGAGCTTGAAGAGGATCCAGCAATAGAGCTTGACCCTTTGGACAACTAGAGAACACTCTACCTCGACTACCTCCTCCATGACACGCTACTGACGGACAAGACGGAGGCTCGATGGCTCGCACATCGCGCCAAGTCCTTCATTCTTGTAGAAAGCGACCTCTATAAACAGAGCCACACTGGGATCCTATAGCTCTATATCCCCACCGAATAGGGGAAGCTTCTGCTGGATGACATCCATGGTAGGGTCTGTGATCACCAAGCCATGCCTAGGACCTTGGTTGGGAACGCATTCCGATAGGGCTTCTATTGGCCCACTGTAGTAGCCGACGCCGACCAAATCATACGCACCTACAATGGGTGCTAGTACTATGCTTGGCAAACTCACCTCCTAGCCTAGGCACTCTAGATGATCCCCATCATGTGGCCCTTCATGGTCTAGGGGCTCAATCTGGTTGGGCCTCTAAAAAAGGCACCCAGGCACTACACCCACTTGCCTGTCACCATAGACAAGTTCACAAAATTGATCAAAGCTCGACCGATCCCCGTGATCAAGTCTGAGCAAGCTATGTTTTTCTTCCTCGACATCATCCATCGCTTCAAAGTACCAAACACTACCATCATAGACAATGACACACAGTTCACCGGTAAGAAATTCATTCGGTTCTACGATGAACAACACATCCGAGTCAATTGGGCTACCGTCGCGCACCCTCGAATGAACGGGTAGGTCGAGAGCACAAACGGCATGCTCCTATAGGGCCTCAAGCCTAGGATCATCAATCAGTTGAAGTTTGGCACACGCTAGGTCACTAAGCTCCCTGTGGTACTCTAGAGCCTAAGGACAACTCCCAGCCGGGCCACCGGCTACACGGTGTTCTTCACAGTCTATGGTTCTGAGGCCGTCCTCCCAACTGACCTTGACTATGGAGCACCAAGAGTTAGAGCATAGGACAAAAAGGGAGCCAAGGCATCCCACCAAGACACCATGGACTAGCTAGATGAAGCTCGCAACATTGCCCTCCTTCATTTGGCCAAGTACTAGTAGACGTTGCGTCGGTACCACAGCCGATGGGTGTGGGACCAAGCCTTCAACATTAGGGACCTCGTCCTCTGCCTCATGCAGAGCAACAAGGACCATCACAAGCTCTCCCCACCCTAGGAGGGGCCATACGTCATCGTGGAAGTACTCCGGCTAGGCACCTACAAGTTGAAAACCATCGACTGGCGAGGTCTTCACCAATGCCTAGAACATTGAGCAGCTACTGTCATTTTTACCCTTAATAACAGCATACTCTTTCTTATCAGTTTTTGTCTCAAAAATCCCCAATCCTTAGTGACATTCTGACCCCTGCAATGATGTGAGGGGTCAGACCTCACTCGGGGGCTGATATAAGTACGTTTATCTTGCAAACACTCTCTGTGTTATCTTTGCAAACATTCTCTGTGTTTTCCCTCTTTTCTCATGGTAAGTCCTAAAGGCTAGAATTTTGGGAACAAAATCTGAGTATAACTGGTAGGACTGTGGGAAACCCACGCCCCACGGCTACGACCTCCTTGCTCACCAGTGTGATCAGAGTTGGTGCTCCTGCACTCTGAGTTTTTTGTGACCTTAACTATGAGAAGGGTCGGAGGGCACCAAAATCTCTTTTACAAAAGAGGGAGAAAAGCCAAAAGTTGTTTGCCGTAGCGAAAGTTGAAAACTTATTCATTTTTTCACACAAAATTCATTGCTTACAAAGTGATTTCCTCATGAAAAGGACTAATGTATTCATAAATACAAAAGGCTGTTCACTTAGGGGCTCCCCCACAAACTTATTCGATTACAGTCTCTGACCAACTCTACTATGAGTCCTGCTATGGTCGCTGCGCCAAGCTCTCCATCAGCTATGTCCTACCGCTCCATGGGATCCTCGAGGGCGCCGTCATCTACAACGTCGAGCACCATGTTGGCAACTATGGTGCCTCTGTTGGGGCATCCAGGAACTACGCCATCGTCATTAGCCACAACCCTAACAATGACACCTCTGCCGGGGCATCCAGGGACTGCGCCATCATCATCAGCCGCAACCCTGACGACGGTGTCTCCACTGGAGCATCTAGGGACTACGCCATCATGATCAGCCGCAACCCCGACAACATCGTCTGCGCTGGAGGCATTTCCCATAGAAGAAAGGCCACCAT
Organism: Miscanthus floridulus; assembly: GCF_019320115.1. Taxonomy (NCBI): domain Eukaryota; kingdom Viridiplantae; phylum Streptophyta; class Magnoliopsida; order Poales; family Poaceae; genus Miscanthus; species Miscanthus floridulus. The sequence continues at coordinate 74,310,925 of NC_089592.1, forward strand.
GAATGATGGCAAAACCAACGATGCTTAGCACCCTCTAGTCCACCTCCTCCTTCGGCGAAGGTGGCCCCTTCTCAGCAAAGGCGGCCGACACCATCTCATCTACGTTGGATAACCTCTAGCTCGACATCACACTCTGGATTCATGAGTGGATCTATGAGTTGTTCTCTCCCTGGCATTACCCTCTCTCACTTAGGAACCGCCGTGATGCACGAACACATTCGATGGAAAGGAAGAAGAAGAGGTAGCGGCTCATAAGCAGGTGAAGGAATGGGATGAAAACTCCCCTCCCCCTCCCTATTTAAGGAAGAGGCGCAGCAGCTGAGGAAAGGCGAAAGGTTGGGATGAAAAACTCTCATCCTTCCCCTATTCAATGCTAATGGGAATCCAAGGGGACACGCCTAGACCGACGGGACATGCTCTAATCAACAAGACGTCGCCTGGTCAGAACAAGACACTGCCTAGGCATGGCCCACCACTATCGCACACTGGGCACAAGAATCAAGGCACACCCATATGCAGGCGACTCTCCGCTTCCCTAGGCAAGACCATGGAGCGACTCGACGATGGAACCCTCGTCCAGGGGGCCCAACAGGCCTCTTGTGTCGATCGGACGGCCTAGGTAAAACAATGAACAAACAACCACTGAAAGATAAGCACCTTTTGTTACCTACTTTGTGTGTTAATTTCATTACCGAGCGTCCAACCCCAGCAATGGTAGGGGCACGAACATTGCTTGTGGGCTACCGGGGGTGTCTACTTGTTTAGACATCCTCATCGCCTGACCCCTTCTTATGTTTAAAAAACCAGAGACGTGGGGTGTGGGTGTAGAACTTTGAGTAGAACTAGATGAACTGCTAGACCTTACGCCCTAACAGCTATGGTGTTTTCGTTCACCAACATAATCGAATTCATAGTTCCCCGCACTTCGAGCTTCTATATTCGCCTTCTCGAGAGGGGTTCAGAGGGGTCCACCTACAGAATCTCCTTCAAGGAGAAGCTGTCAGGTCGCTTAAAGTCAATTGGATGGCTCGAATCGCCATCGAGAGACAGAGACAAAAAAATCACGATGCTCGTGCAGGTAACGCCGGCCCCATCGTAAATGTCGAACTCAAAACCCGCACAGACATGTCCGGTAAGAGCTTCTTGTCGCTTGTACCACTGAGGTAACATTACCGACCCCCGCTTTCATTTTAATTAAATCGCACATTAATCCCATTATCCAAGCGTTGCATATGCGATCTTCGCATCTCAACACTTCATGTCACGCCATGAAGCGGTGCCTGCCTCATTCGATATCAGCGACCACTGACCGAGGTTCGAAGGCCGGCTCGCAAAGGGCTCAAGGCCGCCTCATGTCAAATAGAGCTAAGGGAGAAAAACCGTGATGAGCCCCAGCAGCCTTGCCCGACCCCACTCAGAAGCGGACAAGGACATCTCAACCTTTCTTGTTTGATTCTAACCCCAAGCCAAACCCATAAAATCTCCATTGAGGAGAGGCCAACGGGCCACCTGAGCCTACTGAACAGCTTGGGCATCTGTCGGGAGGTGGGTTAAGAAGTAATGGAATGCCATATGAGGACTCTGCCGACCCTGTCAGCGAATGATGGACTCGGATTCCACACGAACATACCTGTTAGCGAGCTCATTGAGCATGACACTTGAGCCGTCGAGGCAAGTGTCATCAACTCAGCCCCTTTGGTTGCGGAAACCGAGGATGGAGTGATGCGTGAAACATGGCCGACCCCAATTAGACGCTAAGGGGCTCGAGAGCTTGAGTCGCTTCATTCGAGATCGAGAGACTGAGGTTCGAAGGCTGACCCGTGAAGGGTCTAAGGCCGCCTCGCGTCCAACAAGAGCCTGGGGAGAAAACGTAGATGAGCCTCAGCGGCCTTTGCCCAACCCGCATTGAGGCGAGAAGGGTCATCTCAACCTTTTAAGTTGAATCCAGCCTCTTGCCGAGCCCATAGAGTCTCTATTAAGGGAGAATTTGTTGGAAGACAAGTTAAGGAGCAACGGAACGCCGCCCGAGAGATTTGCTAACCCTGTTGTAAAGCAGCGGGATCGGGTTCCGTTCGAACATCCCCATCAGCGAGCTCATCAGGCACGTCACTCAAGCCACTAAGGCAAGTGACATCGCCTCAACCCCTCCAGTCACAAAAAACTATGGGCGGGGCGACAGTCACAAAATGAGCCGGCCCTTGACCGAAGCCCCACCACATGTTGGGGCTCGGGGAAGGCCGGGCCAGCGATAAGACCAAACACACGGTCATGGAACCATCACCAAAATCCTAAGTAGGGGGTATGTGCGAATACAAAAGTAAGTTTGCTACCCTCGCTCCAGTCTCCAGTAACATATGGCCCCAGCGAGCATAATGGGTCGAATCTCACTCGGGGGCTAATAAAGGTATGAATACCTCCTTTTTCTTTGAAACAGTCATTGCATCAGACCTCTTCCTCGTGTTGAGACTGGCGGCAAGGTTTGTGGAAACAGATAAATGAGCGTGCCTAGTAAGACAACGAAAAACCCACACCCCGATGGCTACGATAACTTTGCTCACCAGCATAAATCGAAATTTCCCCCTTGTGCACCTTAGGCCCTATGGTCTTAACGAACACAAGGGTCGGATCGCATAAACCTTTTTTCTCGAATGCAAAAGGGAAGAAATCAAGTTCAAACGAACGAAATTAAATTACGAAATAGAATTACGAAACTATTTTTGGGCACAAAAGTATCGACACTTGTCCATAGATTACAAATAAATGTTTATCAGACTCAACTAACTACCAATCCCTCCAGGGGAGAACCATGTCTTTAATTTTGCTCGCCAGGCTTTCCACAAGAGGAGTCACCGCCACTTCTATTTCATCCAGCTCGGAGAGCTCATAGCCAAGCGTGAAACCTAGGCTCATCACCCCTAGGTTGATGTTAACATCATAATGCAAGCGGGTGATGTCAAAGGCTTGGATAATCCCCAAGAGAAAAGCTTCCTTCTCCAGCTGGCACACCCGTGCTATGATGTCTATGGCACGGGCTATAGGCGAGCTGGTCCCCTTTGCCTACACCACCTATAGGTCATCATAGACGATGCTAAGGCCAACCTTTAGGAGTTCCAGCTCGTCGCTCTCTGCCTAAAGAACATTCCTCATCTCAGCGAGATCCTTGGCAAGTCCAACAATGGCACCCTTGGCCTCCAGCTTCTGAGCCTTTGTGGTGTCACCTCTCCGAGGTCTGGCATTGTTCATCTCGCTCCCCATGTAGACAGGTGACCATCTTGGTGTCTAGCTTCACCATCTACTCTAGGACTATGGACCTCTCCTCGGCTCACAGCTTGAGCTCCCACTCCTTCTCCACCTCATTTATGAGGTCAATGGTCCACTAGTGGGTCTCGACATCCCACTAGAGCAGCTCGTCCTGCTGCTTCTGCACCTTGGTAGCCTTCTCTATGTCCTACCACACCCTTGCTGCTAGATCCTAGAGCATCCCCGTGGCATCCTCCACATGCCGGTGGGACTCGGCTTCCTACCATCAAAGATCGTCCGCCTCTACCACAAGGGGAGTCAGCTCAGCCACCCTCTAGCGAAGCTAGGCGGTTATGTCCCTATGCAGCCATGCCTCATTGACAAGGTGGTCCCACTCTTCCTTGTGTTCATGAAGGAACTGGGATTTCTCCTGGCTGCGAGCGGCAAGAGACTAAAAAAGATAGGTGGTTAGAAAATAAAAGTAGATGAAGAAAGAAGAAAATGAGAGGCAAGACCAAGTAAATACCTGATTGGCGGGAATGATGACATCTTGAAGGGCACCTTGGGCATGGTTCAGAGCATCCAACATGGTCGTGATCCCATTATTGAGACTCTCCCGCTCCATGCCCTCGGCCCCATCATCGAGGGTGAAGATCACCGACGACGGATCCTGTGGACTCCCCCATCAGAGCTAGGGCTTGTTCTGCGTAGGTAGGTGGCTACCCCCAATGTCAGAACTAGGGATAACTCCCTACCAGTCTCATCAGTGACACTGTGGTGTCCAAGGGACCCTCGGCAGTGACCCCCTCCGTCCTGCCCAAGACGGGCGTCGCCTCAGGGGTCGCCGGTGGCGTGGAACGCACCGCTGCCTCGGGCGCTGCCACCACAGCTTCTAGCTATGACCCATCCGTCGCATCCACCATCGCCTCTACCTCCATTGGTGGGACCTCATCCGGTGGCACCACGACCGCCATGGTTGACGCAATGGGTGCGGCCAATGGCTCTACCTGCTCCGACGCCAAAGATGGAATCACTTCCATCACCGGTTGCCCAGCAACCTCCAAAGGCAATCCCTTAGCTATGCCGATTGCTTGACCCACCGAGGGCATGGGCACCATCGCGGGCGGCACCAGATCGGCCGATGAGGCTGTGGCACTGGCTCTGCTCTCACCCGGAACGGGAGCGATGTCGGACGATGGCCCCCACCTCGCCTGAAGGGCGAGGGTCTTCTTGGGCGCCAGCGCTATAGGAGTGCCCTGTCTAACTAGCCCCCTCGGCACTGCAGAAAAAACAAATAGCATGAGTCACCATTAAAACAGAGAAAAATAGATATAACAGAGGAGTCGGCAAATGACGTTGGCACTATTAAGCGATGTTTGGGGGATGAACCCCTAGCTCCCTGCTCCACCTCATCAGAGCGGGTGAAAGGTCCTAATGGCTAGAGGGGGTGACATTACAAGAAATCCTTCTTTCTATGACAAAAATCCACCTGACGGGGTAAATTTTGGTCATATAATATATCATAATATGACGCAAAAGTCTATAGCATCATAAAATCAGGACAGCCATAACTATTTATGACGACACTATTTTTTTGTCACATAAAGGTACCAAGTGTCATCAGAAAATGTAAGTCACCAGGAGCTAGTTGACAATGGTGTTTTTATGATGATATATGTTGTTTTTATGTGATGGCTTTAGAGCGTCACTGTTTGTTATTTCAAACATGACGGCCCCAACGTCATTATACCCCCAATTGGAGGTGGACCCTTGACCCGTCTCTATTGACTAGTTTCATTCCCCATTTCCCCAACTGAAGATGGCAGTGGGCGGCCTCTGGGTGGAGCCAGCTACCCATCTCCCTAACTGACAGTGCGGCCACCTCTAGGCAGAGCGCTGCTGGTGGCCGGTCTCTAGACGGAGCCAACTCCCCAATTGACGACATGGTGGCTCTAGGTGGAGCCAGCGCGTAGATCCATTGCAAGCTTGCTCGGTGGAGTGTGGATCTCCGGTGACCGGCGGCGACTCCATCTCATTGGTTGGAGGCGTGCTCCTAGTCCCTAGGTGCGCCATTGTGGTAGTGCCGCCGTCAACCACCTCCCCATTCCCCCTTCGTTGCCTTTCCTCGTCGCTCACCTCCCCCTTTCTAGTTGATTTGTGAGGCCTAATCAATCCCCGCTCCCTCAAGTTCTCATGTCATAGGCATCATCATCTACCGCTCACACTCGACGGTCAAGCGTAGCTAGGGTTTCCCAGCAACCCACACCCCTTGTTGTTGTTGTTGTAGTGCCTCTGCCCACTGCTATTGAGCTGTAGGCATTGATTGATGATGTGACCGGGTTGCCGTTGATAATGTGCCCTGATTGCAAGGACGTGAGGGTGTTTGCTGCCACTACCACGCAGTCTGAGTATAACATTGGAAGGAGATTTTTCAAGTGCCCTAGGAAGAACTATGAAAATGTTAGTGTTATAATCATTTTGCATTGCCCAAATTTCATTCTTGTTTGAATGGGCATGCCTAAGAATGGTAGTGTTTTTAGCATTCAGTGGCTGCACTATTGTTGTTAATTTGCCTATTGTTTTAATTTGGATGCAGGGGACATGTACTAGGTATTGGTTCGAGGAAGAATATGTGGTGTTCCTTCATGATAATGGTTATCTACTGTTAGCTTCCTCGACCATTGCAGTAGCTTCGACAACAGAAGTTCCTGACGTGGTGGAAAAAATTGATAGCTTAGAGCAGAATCTAAACAAGTTGAAGGAAATGGTTGGCAAGAATAGGGAAGGCATGGGAAGCTGTATTTGTCTTGTGTGTGGCTGTCTGAATGTAACATTCTTGGTGTTGGCCATCCTTTTGGTTGTAACTATAGTGTTGAAGTAGGCAATGATGATGAAGTAGGACATGTTGTGAAGTAGGTTGGATATGTTGGTCACACTTGATATGTTTTTGGCTATGATGATGAAGTAGGCTAGGACATGTTGTATTGAGCTTGTTATCAAGGATGTATTTGCAGTTGGTATGAAATATGTGCCTTTGTGCTGTTGTACATCTCTTGTGTGCATGTATATGTAACCTGTCTTTGTGATGAAATATGCACCTTTGTAATGTATGTTGGAATTAAACATCCCTTTTGCTTTGATGTGTAACCTGTGTGTGATGAAATTTTGGCAGTATGTATGTAACTTCTAGCATATATATCATGACAGATCCTGTAATTTCCATGACACTATCAGGTTGTCATAAAAACCCAAAAATTTTGTAGTATATATCATCTCAATGAATTCTGGGCAGCATATAACATATCCATGATATTTTGGTAGCATATAGCATGTATGTAACTTCCAATAGGTTACATGTGCATAGAATAGAATTCATAAATCAAGTTTAACATTGAAACAAAATCATTGCATACAAGGTCTTACAATTTCATAATTCAGATACAAATTTCAATGGCATAATTCAGATACAAGAGAATCACTAACAAAAGTTCATGGTTCACAAATAGCTCTAGAAATGCAAAGGCTAGTCATCGTCACTATCTTCTTTTGATATCTTGTCTTCATCTAGACTATGGTACTCAAGGAAGGTTTCATCTTCATCTTCGCCGTCTGCTTTGTCACCTTGAGCTGTATGTTGATGTCCACAGATGCTCTCGACAAGGTCTCTACTAATAGGACTACTTGGTTGATTGTCCATGTGCAACAAATCGATATCAGGATAAATGTCTCCCACTGTACCATCTCTGGATGAAGTATTCTCTTGGTATTCCTCCTGACATCTCATCTATACTTGTTCATGGATCGGTTGCTTTTCGTCGGACTCTTCAACATCGAATATATGTCGGTGGCCAAATTCTTGTACCACTCGCCAAGATGAGCCAAACTTTGTATCTTCCAAGAAAAATACTTGTGAAGCTTCTATGGCTAGAATGAAAGGATCATTCTTATACCATCGGCCTTTGATGTTAATGCTCTTGAAGTAACCATCATCTTTCATTTGGTATGTCCTTCCCTCAGGATTGTACCATTCACACTATAATAAGATAACATATCTATCTCTTTTGTTGTTCTTAGTGTAACTCAACTCAATAATGTCTCTGATTGTCCCATAGTAGTCAATAGTGACATCATTATGATCCCCTACAGTCTTGATGGTGGAGTTTTATGTTTTCCTGTGTGCCTCATGAGCCATAGTGTGGTATCGTACCCCATTGATTATACAAGATGTGTATGATCGCACACGCCTACCCAGTCGACATGCGAGTGAGTACATGTCTTCATCAACATTTGTTGTGCCTTCATAATTCAATCTGGTAATCTACTGGAAAACATAGAAAATTGGTGATTTTTGAAAATTTATTGTATCATAAATGATTCACTTAGGTTGTAAAAGTTGCACGCACATGTTTCTTAAACCAAGTAGCAAAGTGTGTTGACATCATTTTTCAATATTATTGACATGTTGTTGTTCCAATTGGGCTCTATACATTCTGCAAAGGAAGTGGTTAATTAGTTTATTGTGAGACTAATATTGACTAAAATTGGCATAAATGAAATGACAGCAATTACTTACTCTTTGTATTCATCAACCTCTTCATAGTTATTTAGAACAAACCAAACCATGGAGTCATAGTCTTTATCTTTGTAATGAAATGTTGAAGCACCCAATAGGTTAATACCATGACAAAAAATAGAGTAACCATTGGGTGACATGTTATGTTCTGCATCTAAGTTTCTTTCAGGCCTAGTGAACCTAGTAAAAATGTCACTGAAATATGTTGAGCACTGGGTCATACACTCATATGCAGTGTATGCCTCTGCAACAGATCCTTCAGGTCTTTCTTTATTATGGATGACATGCTTAAAGGTGCCCAATCTTCTCTCAATGGGATACATCCATCCATACTGAACCGGTCCCCTAAGGAGTGCCTCATCAGGTAAGTGTACTGCTAGGTGAACCATAACATCGAAGAATGCAGGAGGATAAATTTTCTCTAGCTTGCAAAGGATAATTACAATATCTTCCTTCATCTGGTGTAGTGCATCAACCTTTAGAGTTTTCGAGCAAAGTTGTCTAAAAAACCTACCCAATTCAGCAATTACTTCATATATGTCTTTGCACACCAGACCATGAAGGCCAGCTAGTAAAATATGTAGCAACAGTATATGATAGTCATGTGTTTTTAGCCCATGCATTGTTCCTCCCTCCATATTAACACATCTTGATATATTAGAGGCATAGCCATCTGGAAATTTAACATTGCTCACAAACTGCAAGAACTTCTTCTTTGCTTCTGGTGTTAGAACGTAACAAGCTTTGGGCTTTGAGGACAAATTACCAGTGTCTTCCTACAAATGAAGCTCTTTTCTTATACCTCTGTCTTCCAAATGTAGTCTAGTAGCGATTGTGTCCTTTGTCTTGTTCAAAATATTAAGTAGAGTTGACAAAATGTTTTCACATATGTTTTTCTCTATGTGCATAACATCAAGGTTGTACTATAGCTTCAATTTTGACCAGTATGGCAAATCATACAAGCTAACCTTCAGATGCCATACTGGTTCTCCATTATGGCGTCATTTTCTTGATTTTAGCTTATCTAGATTTTTGCCTAGAACATAGCAAACTTCATCCAACCTTGCCATAACCTCATCTACACTAAATTTCCTTGGCTGCTCTCTAGTTTCATGGTGGCCATCAAAAGATCTATTTTTCCTCTAGGGATGGTCGTTTGGGAGGAAACATCTATGGCCTATGAAACCAATTTTGTTTCTCAGGCATTCGGAGCATGGATTCTCATCACAGTGCACACATGCAAAGTAACCCCTAGTAGTTCTGCCTGACATGGTGCCTAATGCAGGGTAGTCATTGATTCCCCACAGAATTGCTACACGCAGACTGAATTCTTTGCCTTCATATGCATCATAAGTAGGGACACCTTCCCAAAGAGTTAGCATGACTGCTATCAAAGGCTGCATGAACACATGGAAATCTTTGCCCGGTGAATTTTTGCTTGGAATTATTAAAGCAAGCATATAATTGGATTGGTCCATACACATCCATGGTGGAAAATTGAATGGAACCACTATCACTGGCCAGATGCTATATGAATTGGTCATCGGACCAAATGGGTTGAATCCATCAGTAGCAATGGCTAACCTTAAACTACGGGGATCATCTACATAAAACTTGAAAGTATTATCAAATTCTTTCCAAGCTTCTCCATCAACAGGATGTCTCATTTCATTCTCAACTAGTACCCTCTTTTCCTTATGCCATCTTGCATACTGTGCCCGCTGCTTTGAGATAAAAAGCCTTTGAAGGTGTGGAATTATTGGAAAGTAACAGAGGACCTTGTAAGGAACTTTCTTTTTGCCCTCCTTATTCACTTTCCATCTTGTGAAGCCACAAACTGGGCAATGATCATCATCTTCATGGTCCTTCCAAAATAAGGCACAATCATACTTTCACACATCAATAAAAACTATCGACACAGAATTTCGTCCTATGCCGAGGACACACGCAGCAAGCCGGAAGGGTTCGCTCGATGGAGCAGAACCGCCTAGCTTCAGCACAGGGGTGGTCGATCCTGCACAATCCTCCCAAGGCGTGCCAGTCAATTAGACTCTGTAATTGACAAGGAGAGAAAGTTCATCAGTAGTTAAGGGCGGAACTTGCTGGCGTTACCAAATAGTCCCGAATGTACGGCTGTGAGAGCTGTTATGAAAGGAAATCGGCTGAATAGCCGATTCCAATATATTCATGAGAATAAGTCAGTTAGAGCTCATGGGGTCGTGTGAGGAGAATCAATTATCATTCAGGATAAACATCATTTAAATGAATATTAATCAATGGTAATAAGATATCAATGATCGGTTCATACTGAGCCAATGATTATGAGTAACCAAACTCCTTTTTATATAAAGAAACAATTCAACATCACTTAATCATTTAATAAAGATAAATCTAATGAACATATTAGATCTCATCTATCGCTGTGACCAGTGGGGCATGAGGCAGAATCATGCAGGCCATAGAAACAACAATAGACTCAATGACCCTAACTCATTACTAATATCAGTGGGGCATGAGGTAGAATCATGCAGGCCATAATACAATAACAAGATCATGGGGCTAACACATCTTTCAACTTATCTCTACTTTAATGATCTCATGATGTGAACTGTTGATGAAAGCATTCGATATTGGCTAAACAGACGATTCAGGCATAGCGCACAGTTAAGGTTATGTCTTCTCAGGAACAGGTCTATCAACCAACGATCCCCACTCCAAGGTGCTAACAGTGGGGTGAGAGGTAGAATCCCATAGGCCGTGATGATGGGCCATGAAACAGTTCTTGCTAACCAATAGATCTACTCAAGATCGAACATGCCCTAACTACACGCTATGCACGATTAAGATTAACGCAAAACAGCCGATAAAAACATAACTCATCGCTTAAGATGTAGATTAGATCAGTTTCAGATTAGCAAACGATGAGTTAAACAAGATATAAGGCCGATCCAGATCAATCTCAATTGGGCAGAGTGATATTGTTGTAATTAGATAAACAATGAAAGCAATAAGCAATATTGATAACTTAATGAATCTACCAAAGACTGCCACTCTAAGATAGAGCCGATAACTTGACCTTGATCCAATTCAAGCAGTGGGGTGTGAGGCAGAATCACACAGGCCATACTTGAATTAGGCAAGAGTCGATAACTAGCTTATACCAGAGCCGTAGTGGGGGTCGACCGGATTGATGCAGCCATACTTGCCGAAGAACTCACCGAGATCTACTCTACTCCTACTCCTAAGGGGTGGCCCGAGCCAAAAAATGTAATTGACTTATATTTGATTGATTGGTTGATCTCCTTTATAGTAGCCAGGGTTTGGTATTTATACCCGAAGTCTAAAATGAACCCTACTCGAGTATGACTCAATACAATCTTTGGCATAATGAAAACATTCCTAATTTAAGATAACTTGGACTCTAATCTTTCCCTTTTTGTAGAGTCTAGCATGTCCCATCTCAGCGCCGATCATAGCCTCTATCATTATCTGCTAGCGCTATCTGAAGAAAGTCAATTCTAGCATTGCATCTGAATCAGTTGGTTTCGATCTGCACGCAACTGATCCCCTGCTGTCATGATCTTGGGAGCTCCCGGGCTTCTGAGATCCTTCTTCCAAATTCTGGTGTAAATACATGCCCCCCAATTTTGGGATAAAAGTAATTTTATTCCAAAATTATCATGTCTACATCCCTGATCGGTCCATAGTCACAGGTAGAGAACCTCGATCTGGGGTCCACTGTTTGTCGCCGCTTGCGTCCATTCATGAGCCTATGCCTCAAAACTTTTTACAAGAGCATCACTGTTTCACGGGCATTTGGATTCATCTTCCCAAGCCAGCTATAAGACGCTTATCCGACCTTGGTGAGAGCAACTCAGCCCTTTGGCCATGTTTTCCTTCCATCCGTCTTTTTGAGTGCTCACAACTCCACTGGACCCTCCATAGCCTATCCTTTTGTTATGATAATCTCGAGTGGTTAGAAGAATTCTTGTGCATGGGGTGATTATGTCACTTATTCTAGCGCTTCGTTGAGCAAGAAGACCAGCCATCGCGGTTAGAAGAACTCTTGTGAAATCACCTAAGTCTTTTCTCCATGCTCACAAAGCTATTTTAGTGTTTTGTGAAGGCTAGAATATGCGGACACCTTCCCCTTGTTTGTTCCATCAAATGCCTATCGGGAAAGCCACAAGCTTCTTTCCAGCGGTGACTTGGTTCATGATGACCCTCGGCCTTATGGGGATCCAGACTCCCTTCAATCCAAAGAAGCCTTGGTGGGTAGATCTCTAGTCAATGTAGATTCTTTTTATTGTCTCATGATGCTTCATAATTTGGGGAAACGATAAGTTCGAATTTGTTACCCTTCCATTATCCATCCCCCAAATTCCTAAAGTGACAATCCATTTCTGTTTCTAATTCCAACCTCACACCCCTGGCGAAATCTATCTTCTCACCTTCTTGTGCTATATAAATAGGCCTCAGCAGTTGATCTAAGGATAACTCACTTTGCCTCAAACCTTCTACACCCTTAGCATAGTTCCTACTTTTTCGTAGGTCAGAGATCATGGAGAACAGCAAGAAGTTTCTTGAAAAGGTCTTCATCGGGTCTGCATCATCGTGTCAGCGCCTTCATCGTCAGGAGGGTATATCCTGTGATGCCTCTGCTACCTTGGGGAATAGGGCTAACTTCGTTTGGCCTTCAGGGCCTTCCTCGTCGATGGCTTGCCGCCAACCCCCTTGCCATCAAATGAGGCGGATTGATAATGATGATCTGCTTGCCTCCATTGATCGACATGGCTAGAGTCTCGCTGAGTGTTTATCCCTCGCAGAATCAGCCCTGGCCATGGTTCGATGTCGATCACCTCCTTGGTCGATTCGGTGGAGGATAGGTTGGCCAAGGCCGAGGCCAGAATTGCGGGTGAGATACTTGCCGTAACCTCTGCTTCTTTTCAATTTTGTCTCCGAGACTCTGATCACCTCCCCTTTAAATCTTTTAGATCTATCTACCCAACTAGAGAGCCTTTGATCAGCTATGAATCATGTAGCGGGATTTGTCAATGCTAGGGGCGCTGCTCTATTGGTTCATTTGCATGACATCCCAAATCATGTCAGGGAGGTTGCTCTCCATGGCATTCATCATGGTGCTACCACAGCGTTGGCTACCGCCCAAACCCGTTTGGGCCAAAATCTTCAGCTTCTTCCCCATGGTTTTCCAGATGCAGCATACCTAGGGGAGCAGGAGTGCTTGGTTGAGGATTTCATGAGTGCCGCCAATTATGTAGCTTTTAATACCTTGGCCGATGACATAGTAGGTAGGGTTTTCCTCGGCCCATAGTTTGTAATAGGCGATATTTAGCAGATAATTTTCCTGTCTTGACACCATGCACATTACTTTTGTTTATGCTTGCTTTTCCCCCATGGATAATACGCATTGTACCAGCTTTTACTCTTCTAAGTCTATTTTCGCACCAGCAGCGATACCCTTCTGGTATCGACCATTAGAGTTGTCAGTTGAGTGAATTGGTCGTTGAGTATTAATCCAAACGTTAGGGTAATATTCCTTCAAATATTTCCTATTGATCTGTTGAATCCTTCTCCTCCTCCTCCCAGCGTCTCCAAAATGTACCAGGCGCGCAATGCCTGAGCCGATAAGGTTTCCCCTGATTAGGCGACCATACCGGCTATCTCGCTTTTTGGTCATCATAAGTGTCTTTGAGAGCATTTCTAGATCAGCTGGAGAAGTCAATAGCCTACGGGAGATGATATCATTTGACTAGAAATACCAAGAGCGACCCATGGTGCCCCAGGCTTAAGATCTGCATGTCATCGCGGATCTTGTGTAGAACCGATCATATTCTGCATTGTTTACTCATGCTTCCTTCTTTGGCAAAAGAGCCGATTTGATATAGCCGATCTAGGCCCTTGGTTTAACCAAGTCTAAAAACAAGACTTTTATAAAGAGAACCCTTCGATTTCCCGCCTTTCAGTTGCTCAGTGCTGTATTTTCATTGACATTAGTGAAGTGGTGCTTCACCTTCCATTAATTGTTGTTGCCTTTTACACGTCCCGAGGCACCCATCCCTTCACTTCAGGTCTTCAAATACCGGTTGGTGGTTTTGGCCTCGAATACATCCTTACTCACAACTATTTCTCTGCTCTTCTCCACCTATCGAAACCCTATAGCAGTTCTCTTTCTCCCTTTCATAGATCCAATCGTTCTTCCATGGCCGGCAAAGATAACTGAGGTAAGCGCATGGTGGAGGAAATCCCAGAGGAGAGTATGCCAATGAACCAGCGTCTCCGACACATGAGGTGAGATCAACATTTCTTGTTCATGATGATGAATAGTTCTAACTCGCCTATAGGTTTGTTGTGAATGACAGTCTTCGTCCCCTTCCTAGGGCCAGCGGGCCTTCTGACGCCACATCTTCTATGCCGGCCTCATCGTCGAACTCCTTCGATTCCTACAACGGCGACAACACCTAATGCTACCTTCATGAGTGGAGGATGGCCTAGAACCGTTACTCTGAGGCGACCTAGGAGACCGGCCAACTAGAGATCCACCTCAGGGTTTCCCAGGCTACTCTTCATGCGGCCAAGGAAGAGGCCAATGCTGCTCGAGCATGGCTGACTAAATTGGATGCCACGGTGGTAGGTACGATGAGCCTTAGGAATGTATTTATTCTGATCTCGTCTGTTTTTATCTTGATAGCTTTTCCTCTTCTGTGATCACCAGCCCTGACGGCGTGGTTGGAGTCTCTCCAACTAGCGGCAAACGTGGCCATGGACATCGTCAATGCTCAGGGTTCCTCTATTGATGCTCGTCTTCAAGACATCCTGGCCCATGTCCAGGAAATCACCCTCCACAGCATTTGCCATAGCGCATTAGTGGCGCTGACCGTGGCATAGGTTTGGACAAGGTACAAGCTCCACGCCATCAAGATTGGCTTCCCAGTACGTGACGGCCCTAAGGAGCATGAGGACCTACTTGAAGAATTTACCATGGCAGCTGAGGCCATAGTGGACATCACATCCACTCAGCATGTGGTAAACAAGGTCTTCGATTAGTTTGTACTTTGGGGAACCAATGAACAAAGACTTCTCTTTCATGAATGCGCCTCAGTGCAATGATTGTGAATGTTTCTTTTTGTTTTTGCTCTATAGGCGACACATATCATATCGGCTCTTGTTGTCTTTGAAGATTTTTACTTTTTGCACTAGAGGCGATACTCCTGGTATCGGCTATCGGAGCCGAGAACAAATCGGCTATCGAATGTTGCCCGGGTGTCAGGATAACGTACCATAGAAACTTTCACATCAAAAGTCGAATGAGCAATCAACCTAGGTCAAACATCCTGTTAAGTGAAACATGACTTCTTCAAATCCATTAACTCTAAATTCACCACCTTATCTAGCATTCATACATCGGCCTAAACCTCATAACTAATACTTGTTTTCCTTTATTCCAATGGCTGATATGAAGCCGTAACCTTTTTTACTAAAATAAACTCTTAGAGCCGATCGCTTGCATTGGCTGTTGGCTTTCATTGCTGATCTTAATGAAGCCTCCTTCCCATGACTTACTAGAAAAACACTCAAAATCTCCTAGTTCCCAAAAGATTGGATCGGCTATTGCGATGCTTACGGACTCATCAGCACGAACCAGTTCGACATCATTTCCATGCCATTGAATCAAACACTGATGCATGGTCAACGGTATGCACAATTCCCATGAATCCAATCACGACTGAGGAGTAAACTGTATGATCCTTTCCCATCAATGGCAAAGAATGTGGTGAGTAGAGTTTTACTCCCGATTGTCAGTTCGACGTTTATTGCCCCTTAGGTCTTGGATGTATTTCCTCCGAAGTCTCTAAGCATCATGTCGGTCTCAAGCAAATCTCTTAGTCCCTTGCCAAGCTTACAAAAAGTGGTGTATGGCATAAGATTGACAGAAGCACCTCCGTCCACTAACATCTTGTTCATTGGCTTCCCGTCAACAAAACCTTTTATATATAAAGCCTTTAAATGCTGATGCTTGACTGGCTTATAAAATATTGCTTGTTGCACAACTGTTAACTTGGCAACCATCTCTTCATACTCTGACTCATCAAAGCGATACCCTTCTGGTATTGGCCATTAGAGTTGTCAGTCGAGCGAATTGGTCGTTGAGTATTAATCCAAACGTTAGGGTAATATTCCTTCAAATATTCCCTATTGATTTGTTGAATCCTTCTCCTCCTCCTCCTAGTGTCTCCAAAATGTACTAGGCGCGCAATGCCTGAGCCGATAAGGTTTCCCCTGATTAGGCGACCATACCGGCTATCTCGCTTTTTGGTCATCATAAGTGTCTTTGAGAGCATTTCTAGATCAGCTGGAGAAGTCAATAGCATATGGGAGCTGATATCATTTGACTAGAAATACCAAGAGCGACCCATGGTGCCCCAGGCTTAAGATCTGCATGTCATCGTGGATCTTGTGTAGAACCGATCATATTCTCCATTGTTTACTCATGCTTCCTTCTTTGGCAAAAGAGCCGATTTGATATAGCCGATCCAAGCCCTTGGTTTAACCAAGTCTAAAAACAAGACTTTTATAAAGAGAACCCTTCGATTTCCTGCCTTTCAGTTTCTCAGTGCTATATTTTCATTGGCATTAGTGAAGTGGCGCTTCACCTTCCATTAATTGTTGTTGCCTTTTACACGTCCCGAGGCACCCGTCCCTTCGCTTCAGGTCTTCAAATACCAGTTGGTGGTTTCGGCCTCGAATACATCCTTACTCACAACTGTTTCTCCGCTCTTCTCCACCTGTCGAAACCCTGTAGCAATTCTCTTTCTCCCTTTCATAGATCCAATCATTCTTCCATGGCCGGCAAAGATAACTGAGGTAAGCGTGTGGCGGAGGAAATCCTAGATGAGAGTATGCCAATGAACTAGCGTCTCCGACGCATGAGGTGAGATCAACATTTCTTGTTCATGATGATGAATAGTTCTAACTCGCCTATAGGTTTGTTGTGAATGACAGTCTTCGTCCCCTTCCTAGGGCCGGTGGGCCTTCTGACGCTGCATCTTCTATGCTGGCCTCACCGTCGAACTCCTTCGATTCCTACAACGACGACAACGCCCGATGCTACCTTCATGAGTGGAGGATGGCCCAGAACCGTTACTCTGAGGCGACCTAGGAGACCGGCCAACTAGAGATCCGCCTCAGGGTTTCCTAGGCTACTCTTCATGCGGCCAAGGAAGAGGCCAACGCCGCTCGAGCACAACTGACTAAATTGGATGCCGCGGTGGTAGGTACGATGGGCCTTAGGAACGTATTTATTCTGATCTCGTCTGTTTTTATCTTGATAGCTTTTCCTCTTCTGTGATCACCAGCCCTGACGGCGTGGTTGGAGTCTCTCCAACTAGCAGCAAACGTGGCCATGGACACCGTCAATGCTCGGGGTTCCTCTGTTGATGCTCGTCTTCAAGACATCCCGGCCCGTGTCCAGGAAATCGCCCTCCACAGCGTTCGCCATAGCGCATTAGTGGCGCTAACTGTGGCATAGGTTTGGACAAGGTACGAGCTCCATGCCATTGAGATTGGCTTCCCAGTACGCGACGGCCCTAAGGAGCACGAGGACCTACTTGAAGAATTTACCATGGTAGCTGAGGCCATAGTGGACATCACATCCGCTCAGGATGTGGTAAACAAGGTCTTCGATTAGTTTGTACTTTGGGGAACCAATGAACAAAGACTTCTCTTTCATGAATGCGCCTTAGTGCAATGATTGTGAATGTTTTTTTTTGTTTTTGCTCTATAGGCGACACATATCATATCGGCTCTTGTTGTCTTTGAAGATTTTTACTTTTTGCACTAGAGGAGATACTCCTGGTATCGGCTATCGGAGCCAAGAACAAATCGGCTATCGAATGTTGCCCGGGTGTCAGGATAACGTACCATAGAAACTTTCACATCAAAAGTCGAATGAGCAATCAACCCAGGTCGAACATCCTGTTAAGTGAAACATGACTTCTTCAAATCTATTAACTCTGAATTCGCCACCTTATCTAGCATTCATACATCGGCCTAAACCTCATAACTAATACTTGTTTTCCTTTATTCCAATGGCCGATATGAAGCCGTAACCTTTTTTACTAAAATAAACTCTAAGAGCCGATCGCTTGCATTGGCTGTTGGCTTTCATTGCTGATCTTAATGAAGCCTCCTTCCCATGACTTGCTAGAAAAACACTTGAAATCTCCTAGTTCCCAAAAGACTAGATCGGCTGTTGTGATGCTTACGGACTCATCAGCACGAACTAGTTCGACATCATTTCCATGCCATTGAATCAAACACTGTTGCATGGTCAACGGTATGCACAATTCGCATGAATCCAATCATGACTGAGGAGTAAACTGTATGATCCTTTCCCATCAATGGCAAAGAATGTGGTGAGCAGAGTTTTACTCCCGATTGTCAGTTCGACGTTTATTGCCCCTTAGGTCTTGGATGTATTTCCTCCGAAGTCTCTAAGCATCATGTCGGTCTCAAGCAAATCTCTTAGTCCCTTGCCAAGCTTACGGAAAGTGGTGTATGGCATAAGATTGACAGAAGCACCTCCATCCACTAACATCTTGTTCATTGGCTTCCCATCAACAAAACCTTTTATATATAAAGCCTTTAAATACTGATGCTTGACTGGCTTATAAAATATTGCTTGCTGCACAACTGTTAACTTGGCAACCATCTCTTCATACTCTGACTCATCAAAGTTTGAATAAACTTCCTGATCTGTCGGAGCTCTAAATTCAGGTGGTAACAGAAAAGTCATTTGGATATTAGCCGATGGTTGCCTCTTATCAGCTATCTGCTTGGTATGTCATACTTGAGTTTTACTAGGTGCCTGAGCCTATTCCATCTCTATGTTCCTTAGGCGTTGCACCCTCCACTTTTGGCTTCTCATCAAATCTCCTGGGCACCACTGGCCATCCTACCACGTGTATCTTCTTTTAGTGCCTTCCTCTTCATGATCAGCATAGTCCTGTCCAATGACTCTTTTTCCCAACCAATCATGAACACTTTTGTTTTTTAAGCGCTGATCCATGTTGTTATGATGATTTGCATCTTGAGCATGGATAGACTGGCGGTTGGTTCAAGATTGCCAATACTCCCAATATTGATTGCTACATTCTGGATAGTCATGTCTAGTAGGCAACTTCAAACCTTCATTCTAGCAATGCCTAAAGAAGGGACAATTCCAATGTAATTCAGCTTGTTCCCTTTCATACCTCTCTTCTTCTAATTGATGTTGGTATGCTTGATCTTTTAACCAACATTGATAATCCTTTTCCTTCTGCCGATGCCATTTATTCAACAGAATCTGAGATGTGACCCATGGCTTTGATGTCTCTACTTTCGACATCTTCCTCTCGGCTCTTTTGTTTGGCATGACGTATTCTAATCTCTCTGTACTCATCAGCCGATATTTGCATTTTGGGATCAACTATCCTAGCTTCTCTTGATTTGGTCGATGTTAGGACCTTGGTTTTTTCTTTGAACAAGCCAGCATCAACCATGTTCTGATCTCCTAGGAAAGGATTATTATTGACTTTCATCTTCCGAGGTGTATCAAATTTGAGCCTCCCTCGCTAAATAGCTCTCTATATATACTACCTGAAGATTCTGCATTCATTAGTGGAATGAGAAGTAGCATTATGGAATTTGCATAACTTCTTGTTCTTCAACTGATCAGGGGGCAACATGACATGACCATCGGGCAACTTGATCTGCCCCTTCTCAAGCAAGAAATCAAAAAGCTTATCCAATTTCATGACATCAAAGTCATAGCTCTCCTTAACTCCTCTTCCCCAAGGATTTGGCACCATTACTGCCTTCTTGCCCTAATTCCATTCAGCTGCAGCAACCTCCTCTTCTTCATCTTCATAGCCGTCTTCAATTGAGTATGGATCATAAGTTTCGGCTACTGTGGTGCTCTTCTAGAATCAGGTATATATGCGCATACTCTGGAATTGGTTATTGAGCGCTGCTACCCGTTGAGCCAATTGTCCCAAGTTGTCAAACTCTTGTCCTAACAGCTTTTCTTTTCACATTGGTAGCATTCCTTAGATGGCTAAAGCAGCTAGCTGATCATCAGCCAAGCTCAATGAGAAATATAGATTCTTAGTCTCTCGGAATCTCTGAAGAAACTTAGTGCCCAATTCATTAGTCCTTTGTCTCATGGTTGTCAAATCGGTTATTTTCTTCTCTCCAGTCCTAGTGTAAAAATATGTATGAAACTTCTTCTCTAGGTCAGCCCAATTGGCAATGGAGTTGACTGGTAGTGACGAAAACCAAGTGAAGGCAGGCCCTGATAGGGACAAGGAGAAGAAATGAACTCAATGGGCATCTTCAATAGATGCTTCGCCCAATTGTGTAAGATACTGACTGACATGTTCTATTATGCTTGTACCATCTTGACTAGTGAACTTGGTGAACTCTAGGAGCCTATAATTTGTAGGAAGAGTGACCAAATCATACCATTCTGGATATGGGCGTTTGGACGAAAAAGTCATTCCTTTTGGCTTCAGATCGAACTGATTCTTCATCATCTCGGTCACCTTGAGCAGCAACTCGTCAGCCCATGGATTTGGATTTCTCGGTACTTGCTGACCCATCTGTGGATTGAAATCCCGCGTGCCTTGATATCCTAGATTTGGTATCATGCGGAGGGTGTTATAATCCATGCCATAATGATAGCCTTGTGGAATCTCAATCTATTCGGTCCTTTGCTGGCTTGCTACTTGAAGTCTCTGATTATAGATATAAGGATCTATATCTCTATGGATCCTTTGAATTGATGGTGCTATCTTCTAAGCCAACGACGATATGTGGCCTGATGTGCCAAAATTGATCATCTAGTTTTGACTTTGCCCCGTCAGCTACTGCACATGTTGTACTAATGGTCTAGGATTGTATTGTATCTGATTTGTAGCAGTACCCGGAGTTTGTTCAGATGAACCTTGAAGTGTTTGGATGTCACCATTACCAGCTGGTGCTGCTTCTTGATGGCTGGTACCGACTTGATTAGTCCCTTGAGTCAACAGATCTAGAATATTATAACAAGTCAATCCAACCTAACCAACTAGAAATCCATGAATCACCTCTTTCATGGCATTATGAAACGTGTCAATGAAAGCTTCATTGGGGCTTGATATGGCATCACAAATAGACTTGTCTATGGCTTCCATAAAGAAACGCCTGTCTTCAGCTTCGATTGTATCTGTTTGCCTATGTAGTAGAACTCTTGGTAGTGGAAATTTCTGAATAATTGTGTTGTCACGTGTTTTGGTGTAGGACAACAAACACTTCTTCTGAAATTCTTCCATGGCTTTGTTGATGGTATCCTTATCTTCATTAGACAGATCTTCATAATGTACCATAAGGATGTTGTCGTTGTTGTGAACCGCCATGACAATTGTGGTGTCCCACCAGGCGTGCCAGAAACGTGTGTCGACATAGAATTTTGTCCCATGCCGAGGACACACGTAGCAAGCTGGAAGGGCCCGCTCGATGGAATAGATCTGCCTAGCTTCAGCGCAGGGGTGGTTGATCCTGCGCAATCCTCTCAAGGCATGCCAGTCAATTTGACCCTACAATTGACAATGAGAGAAAGTTTATCAGTAGTTAAGGGCGGAACTTGCCGGTGTTACCAGACAGTCACGAATGTACGGCTGTGAGAGCCGATATGAAAGAAAATTGGCTAAATAGCCGATTCCAGTATATTCATGAGACTAAGTCAGTTAGAGCTCATGGGGTCATGTGAGGAGAATCGATTATCATTCAGGATAAACATCATTTAAACGAATATTAATCAATGGCAATAAGATATCAATGATGATCGGTCCATACTGAGCCAATGATTATGAGTAACTGAACTCTTTTTTATATAAAGAAACAATTCAACATCACTTAATCATTTAATAAAGATAAATCTAATGAACATGTTAGATCTCATCTATCGCCATGACCAGTGGGGCAAGAGGCAGAATCATGTAGGCCATAGAAACAACAATAGACTCGATGACCTTAACTCATTACTAATATCAGTGGGGCATGAGGCAGAATCATGCAGGCCATAATACAATAACTAGATCATGGGGCTAACACATCTTTCAACTTATCTCTACTTCAACGATCTCGTGATGTGAACTATTTGTGAAAGCATTTGATATCGGCTAAACAACTGATTTAGGCATAGCGCACAGTTAAGGTTATGTCTTCTCAGGAACAGGTCTATCAACCAATGATCCCCACTCCACGGTGCCAACAGTGGGGTGAGAGGTAGAATCCCACAGGCCATGATGATGGGCCATGAAATGGTTCTTGCTAACCGATAGATCTACTCAAGATCGAACATGCCTTAACTGTACGCTATGCATGATTAAGATTGACGCAAAACAGCCGATAAAAACATAATTCATCGCTTAAGATATAGATTAGATTAATTTTAGATTAGCAAACGATGAGTTAAATAAGATATAAGGCCAATCCAGATCAATCTCAATCAGGCAGAGTGATATTGCTGTAATTAGATAAACAATGAAAGCAATAAGCAATATTGGTAACTTAATGAATCTACCAAAGACTGCCACTCTAAGATAGAGCCAATAACTTGACCTTGATCCAATTCAAGCAGTGGGGTGTGAGACAGAATCACACAGGCCATACTTGAATTAGGCAAGAGTTGATAACTAGCTTATACTAGAGCCGTAGTGGGGGTCGATCGGATTTGTAGCCATACGAACAGAGGTACAAACCATGACGGTACTTACAACAAGTAGTGGAGGTCGATCGGATCGATGCAGCTGTACTTGTTGAAGAACTCACCGAGATCTACTCTACTCCTACTCCTAAGGGGTGGCTAGAGCTAAAAAAAGTAATTGACTTGAATTTGATTGATTGGTTGTTCTCCTTTACAATAGTCGGGGTTTGGTATTTATACCCGGAGTCTAAAAACGAACCCTACTCGAGTACGACACAATACAATCTTTGGCATAATGAAAACATTCCTAATTTAAGATAACTTGGACTCTAATCTTTCCCTTTTTATAGAGTCTAGCATGTCCTGTCTCAGTGTCGATTATAGCCTCTGTCGTTATCTGCTGGCGCTATCTGAAGAAAGTCGATTCTGGCGTTGCATCTGAATCAGCTAGTTTCAATCTGCACGCAACTGATCCCCTACTATCATGATCTTGGGAGCTCCCAAGCTTCTAAGATCCTTCTTCCAAATTCTGGTGTAAACACATGCCCCCCAATGTTAGGGGAGGTTTTGCTATTGATTCCATATCCTGAAGCTTAAAAATCCCTACAACAGTTCATAACTGGATGACGAATCATGACTGTATCTACATTTCATATGCAATTAACTACAATCATTCATGATGTTCTTTTTGTAAGTATAAGTTTCACATGGAACAAAACTTATCTACATGTAAGATCAAGCTACATTGTGTTGCAAGTATGTGTTGTTACTGAATTCCAGGGGCGTCGATGTACTGGACTACAATTGGTCCAACCGTGCCTCCAACTATTGGATTTGTGATGGAATTATACAAGAATATCAATAGGACAAAGCATGGGAGGTAGCCACTACTTTGCTCAAAGAAATGAAACTAGAGGACTTCTCATCCTATAGATTGCCTAATTTTGGTTATAACACATGTTGGGTGGTAGCCACCGATTTTGATACGGCTGAAGAAATTAAGCCTAAGACAACATCATTTTTTTGTTCTAATAACAAAAGAGGACGGGTAGCATCATTACCCACTAAAATATTCTAGAGATCTGCTGAGAAGCTTCATGTACTAAAACTTTGCCTCTATACTTTCAGCTTTTCTTCACCATGGGTGGCCGGCGCTGCTGCTTGTGGGGGGGGAGGGGGCGGCGCGGCTACTTGTGAGGGTGGGCGGCGCTGCTACTGGTGGGGGGCGAGGGGGCCGATGGGAGCAGGTGGCATGCCTGGCCAGGCTCCAGCTGGGTGGCCAGCGCAGCACTAGCAAGGGTGGCCAGCGTGTCTCCACTCTCCAGCAAGGGTCACCGATGCAGGCTCCATTGTAACACCCTAGGTGTTTAAATACTAAAACCTGCCACATCATCATATGCATTGCAAAGCATTTGGTATTTAGTGAAAATTTTCATATCCAAACACTAAAACAAGTTTACATTCATGTTATGAGTGTTGTCTTGTATGGTTTGAATTGAGTTCAAAATTTTGGTTTGGATTTGAAATTTTGTGAAAACCCTGATTTTCAGTATTTAAATCATACCCTAAAAACTCATTTCAAAATCTAAGAATATTTTGTGTTTGAGCCCAAAAGCAAAAGTGTAGAGTTTGTCAAGTTATACAAAGTTTGTTTTTGGAGTTTTCAAAGTTGTTATGAAAAATTTGAAGTAATTTGAAAAGGCGTAATTCGTTAAATGTCCCCTATTTGAATTCAAAAGTTCATTTCAAAATATAGACTGAATTAGGGGTTGGTTATAAAAAGCAAAGTTGTAGAACTTTGAATTTTGAACAACTTTTATTTTTGGAGATTTTTGAGTTGTTATGTGAAATTGGGAGTAATTTGGCTTTGAAAACGAATGGCAATTCTGTAATTAAGTAGAACAGTGTTCACCGCCTAAGCTACACTGCCAGCGACCTTCTCGGTTCCAGGCGCGCCCATGGCTGCGTTTGGCTCTGCGCTGGCATGGTGAAGCTTCTGTGCGTCGTCTTCGTGTCCTTGGCGCGTTATAAAGCCAGTCACCGTTCTCCTCCTTTCAATTCCACTGCTTTTCCCGTCGCCACCGCCGCAGCTCCGTCGAGCTCTCGCCGTCGACCTAGCACCGTTGCCCTCTCGGTAAGGGCCATCCTAGCTCTGTCTCTTCCTTGCGAACCTAGCTAGACAACCTTGGTTGCCTGAAATTGCCAGGAACTTGCTGTCCACGCCTTTCTTCCTCATGGCCGGCAACCACACCGCCGCAAGCTCATCTCCGTGGCCAGCGCCCTCCGGTGAGCCGTTGTCCTTGATCAGTGTACCTATGGCTTCGTCTCGATGACGTGGTGCTTAATCCATTAATGCTTGGTCGTTTTGTCCATTGTAGTCGCCAGAACACCGTCACCGACGATCTTTGCTTCGCCGTGATCAGCGTGAACGCCGCCCCGCTTTACCGTAGCTTCTCCGACCTCGTTCTTTGCTCCATCACGTTTGGGGTGAGCTACTGATCCTTCCTGTGTCGTTTATTTAACCGCTACCGGTCTCCTGTCACCAGCATAGCGCAGCCGTGCCACCACGTCCGCCAAGGCCAGCGTTGAGCTAGTATAGGGCCATAATCGGTGCAAGTAGGGACGTCAGTAGGTGCGCCTAGTCTTTGTGAATGTTTTGGTACTTTGGCCGTCGCTGTTGGTCTCACCGTCGACGAGTTTTCGTCGATCAGTGTTGTCGTCGTCGTGGTCAGAGCTGGAGGTTAGGGATGACAGGTGGGACCCGTGTGTCAGCGACTGTGTAGTTCAAAATGGATTTTTTGTTTTTTTAGAATGAATGAATAGTGTCTATTTTTGTTATTTTTGTATAGATTTATTTAGAGCTCCAAAAATTATGAAAAATTTTGTGTGACTTCTATGTGATGTATATTATTTAGTAAAAATATGAAATATTGTTTTTCAGTAATTTTTGAAAGTGATAAAAATTGCCTAATTAATTAATAAATGAATTTCCATGATTTTTCTAGGCTTATTTATTTATCCAAAAATTATGAAAATTGTTTTGCCACTTAGTTATCATGTGATGAACATTTACAAAAATTTTGAGGTCAATTTGAACAAGTTGATTTATTTCATAATTCTTAATTAAATAATAATTCATAAAAGCAAATAGTAACTTTTAATGATTTAGGTTTTGATTGAATTTTTTATTGAGTGATGTCCTTGGGTCATTAGTTGGTAATGATCTTTGGCAATTGATGTAAGTAATACAAAAAAGATTTGGTTAGTTTGACTTGTAACTGTACCACGAAGGAAAGTTGTATTCCAGTTGTTAACTTTTGCATCCATCATCAAGCATCATGTTTCGTATTCCGCATCATGTTTAACATGGCATTGTTACTACGTGTAGTGAACGAAGGTGAACACATGGTAGTTAATCAAATTGCGGAGGAGGCTAATCCGTCTGTTGAGGTCGGATCGGATAATTGTGGGATGACTCCGGATCCTAACTTTTCCGTCAACGAAGGCAAGCCCCGGATGCATATAACCCTACCTTGTGTTTTACAAATTGATTTCGCTTTTGCTTTTCTATACTGCATTAAAGTGATCAGGAGTTAGGTAAAAACCTAATGGGTGCATTACCAACATTGTTTATCCGTATCTACCTTATTACCAGTTTTACGTCGTAAATGCCTAGTTATGCTTAGCCATGCTTAGACAGATCAAAGTTGGGTGATTACCTGTCACCTGTAAGTTTCAAATGGATCTTTGGTTACTTATGTTATCATGTGATATGAGCACGTGGAGTAATAAATCTAGACCGGGCGGACTCGGTGTGTGTGAGCCACAAGACATGGAGGTCTTGTGAGCGGGTACTTTTCGCCTGTGTTGGTTAAGGTCCATCCGTTGTTGAACTATGTGCGGTGAGAATTTGTAGTACTAACCACATACTCCGGTAAGCCTTAACTCGCACACTGGGAGTGGAGAGATGGCGGGAATAGCGTGTACCCACGTGGCAATAGGCTGGATTGGTGGAGTACTATATTCTCGGGTGGCGCGGACCTGTTCTTGTTTTAGAGGATCCGAGAATAGGTTGGTATATGTAGGTCGGGACCTACATATGTCGTGTGGTCTAGAATCCCCTGCTGGGTCTTTAATCGGTTCGAATTGTCGTTGCTCCTCAGTTATGGAGACTCACTTCTCTGTTCATCATCGTAGTTTAATAACTGAAACTCGAGGCTGGTTTGAGAAAGTGTTGTTTACGAAGTTTCATGATCCCAATACGGATCGTGTCATCTTTGTATATGATTTTATGAAGTTTTATATGTTGAAATAAATAATTTGGTTAAAGAGCTTTTACGCAAAAGAACTTTGATTATTGCTAAAGCCATACCTTGAATCCCTAAGCCTGCATTCCTGTGTTTATCAGTTATTATTTCAGTTTAGTCTTGTTGAGTACTTTTGTACTTAGGGTTCGTTGACCCTTGTTGCAGGTGAGCCTCATGAGCAGATCTATTTTGGATCATGCTACATGACTATTGTTCGATCTGACGATGAGAAGTAAATGTGTGGCCCGTGGGCAGGGCAGTTTTATGGTGTGTTTTGTATTATATTATAATGCCACTCCACTATTTTGTTTTGTAATAATCATCGAACTTAGTTGTGAGGTTTGAAACTACTGTTTTATAAACTAAGTTATTGTAAGACTTCTGTTGTTTTTACTCTGGTGTATCTATTTGAATAAACTGTTGTAATACTGAAATGACTCTGTAATATGATCCTGCTCTGAAATCGTGGATGATTCGGGCTTCCCCGAGGACACTCGACAGTCTTCTTAAGTTACCAGGAACATGTGCATGGATGTCAAAGGTCGTTGGATAGTGATAGGTGCATGTGGGCCCTATAATTTAGGAGGTTCTACCATAGAATGGTATCAGAGCGATTGTTACAAAGTCTTTGTTGTATTGTTTTATAAAAACTTCAAAATGATTTGGGACAAATAGATATAACTTGTTAATTTGGTCCAAATTACTTCTGGCTTATCTTATTTCATTCTCACCATTCCTTAATTGATTAAAAAGGCTTTGTGTGGTGGAGTAGTAATCTTATTATGCCCTATGTAAAAATAACTGTGGTTATGTACCTTATAAGCTTTGATGATTTTGTTCGTAAGAACGATTCATGCATCATGATTAATTCACTAGTTACTTCCTTCTCCTCTGAGTCTGGAGTTGAGTAGTGAGTCTGGTTTGAGTAATGTAATCCATCCTAGCTGCTCTTTAGACTTTGATCAAGTGGTCTTACTTGAATTAAATTGGCTTCCTACAGTATGGCTCATACCAAGATGATGCCCCGTAAGTCTACTGGACCCAAAGGAGTTCCTCGTCACCAACTTGCCCTTAGGAATGACAGTGCTAGCAGTAGCAGCTCTAGGCCTGATCCCCAGGCAGAGATACAGAGGCTTTCGGCTGAGTTAGCACAGGCTACGAGAGACAGAACTTTGGATGCTATCTAGGTAGGAGAACTATAGGATCAGTTGAGGCGTCTCACCACCACGCATAGGAACTATAAGAGTATGTTAGTTCATATGGTGGATGGGAGAAATGAAGCCTGGCATAAAGAAAATGTAGCTAGAGCTAGAACTCATGAGCTAGAATTCTATGTAGAAGATTTAGAAGAACATAATACTTATCTGCATGAGGAAGTTCATAGGCTTAGTAATCTCCTAGATCCAAATCATGAACCCCAAGCTGATGCAATGGACCCCGGTGTCATCCTTGCTGATGATGGCGAATCAGAAGAAGAAGAAGAAGATCCAAAAGAATTAGTAATGATCGATGAAAGTGATAATGAAGGCGGTAATATTTTCGGAATGGATACCGAGCCTGAAGTTTGAAGTAATCAAGGAAAGGAGTAGAGTTGTATAATAGTTAGTTCTAGTTAAGTTAAGTAGTCTTGTTTAGGTACATGCGGGTTTGTGTTTATATTAGTAAACTCTATGTAATGTGTCTGGGGTAAGCTTTTATGCAATTCAATAAAGACTTGTGAGTAAAGTTTGGTTTGTTATGAGCAGATGCGTCGTACGCAAGGTTCATATGTTCCTGGTACCTCACAAGATGAGAACGGTATTCTAGATCTGCCACCAATTCCAACAAATCTGGCTAATGCTATAGCCACACTTGTCAATGTGACGGTTGAAAATTCTTGTTTGCTTCATGAAATAGCTCAAAGTAATTAGAATCAGATGCAAGGAAACTGTGGTCACCATCATAATAGGTAGGAGGCTACATATGTTGATTTTACAGACACAAGGCCACCGGTGTTCACCAAGGCAGATGAACCAATGGAGGCTGACGATTGGCTTTGAACCATGGAGCAGAAATTTGATCTCATCCCATGCACGGAGTTTCAGAAACCAATCTTTGCTGCCCAGCAACTTAGAGGTGCAACCGGTGCTTGGTATGCAAATCTTATGGCCATGCAACCCACAGGTGTTTTGTTAACTTGGACAGAGTTTCGTACTGCTTTCAGAGCCCATTATATCCTAGAGGGAGTGATGGCTATGAAGCTGGATGAATTCCTTGCCTTGAGGCAAGGGGATCAGACGGTTATGCAGTATGTGGGAAGATTCAATCATCTATCGCAGTATGCATCTGAACATGTCAACACAGATGTCAAGAAAAAGAAATGGTTCATGAGAGGTCTGAATACCAAATTGCAGACTATGACGACAACTTGTACCAATATCACTTATCATGAGGCAGTAAATATTGCAATTGCTTCAGAGGGAAAGTATTGGCAGCATAAGGAGCTCAAGAAGAAAAAGAGTATGCCGTCTGGATCTTTTGGGGGAAATCAAAAGAGGCAGAGGGTGATTTATCATCCAGTAAATCATAATCATCCTCCTTATCATCCGCCGCAGTTTCAAGCCGGTCAGCAATCAAATGTCCACCCTGCTACAACTTATCAGAATCCACAACCGACAAATGCTCCTAGTGACGATGCTCCAATGTCCCAGGGTCACAATTATCCATGTTACAATTGTGGAAGGACTGGTCATTTCTCTAGGGAATGTCCATATCCTAGGCAGGCTAATCAAAATTATTAGAAGGCCCCTACTAATCAACAATAGGGTCAGGCACAGAACAAGAATAACAATCAGAATGCGTAGAAAGGCAAAGATGAAAGGAAGATAGGATGGGTGTTGTATATTCAAGCTGGGGAAATTCCAAAAGGGGAGCCAGTGGTGATGGGTATGTTTCATGTCGCCAATCATCCTACAGTTATACTTTTTGATTCGGGTGCATCTCATTCATTCATCAATAGAACATTTGTGGTAAAGCATGAAATTTCAATTGGGGTGACAATGGAAAATTTCTTTATACAGTCACCCGGGGGATATCTGTGTACTAAGGAAATGGTATACCAGGTACCAGTAAACCTGGGTGGGCATATTTTTCCCACTACCATGATTATCCTAAAGGATCAGGATATAGATATAATCTTGGGAATGAATTGGATGTATCAGCATAAGGCTGTTATAGATGCTTTGAATAGAACTATAAGGGTGAGTTTGCCAGATAGTAATTCTCAACTTCTCATCCAATTTCCAACCTTAAGGAGATCAGTGGGCAAGGTTTATGCAACTGCTGTTAAAGAGATTAGAGATATCCCGGTAGTGTGTGAATTTCCGGATGTGTTTCCAAAAGATTTACCCGGTCTACCACCTGATAGGGATGTCCAGTTTAACATAGAGTTGCAACCTAGAACAGCTCCAATTTCTTAGAGAGCTTATAGGATGCCACCTAAGGAATTGGCCGAGTTGCAGACTCGGTTATAAGAATTGATTGAGAAAGGATTTATTCAACCTAGTTCATCACCTTGGAGATGTCCAGCAATTTTTGTGAAAAAGAAAGATGAGACCCTGAGGTTATGTGTCGACTATCGTCTATTGAATGAAGTGACCATCAAGAATAAGTATCCCTTACCTCGAATAGATTTGCTTTTTGATCAATTGGTCGGAGCCAAAGTTTTCTCCAAAATAGATTTGAGGTCAGGATATCACCAAATCAAGATAAAGCCTGAAGATATTCCCAAAATGGCATTTATCATAAGATATGGATTATATGAATACTTGGTAATGTCTTTTCGTTTGACAAATGCTCCAGCTCATTTCATATATCTATTGAATTTAGTATTCATGCCTGAGCTAGACAAGTTCATGGTGGTGTTTATTGATGACATTCTAGTATATTCCAAGAATAAGGAAGAACATGCGGAACATCTCAGAATTATTCTGACCCGCTTGAGAGAACATCAACTATATGCCAAGTTCAATAAGTGTGATTTTTGGCTTAAGAAACTACAATTTCTTGGACATGTCTTGTCAGCTGAAGGCGTTGCTATTGATCCAAGCAAAGTGAAGGATGTGCTTGATTGGAAACCGCCAACCACAGTTCATCAAGTTTAGAGTTTTCTAGGATTGGCGGGGTATTACCATCGGTTTATTCTAGATTTCTCTAAAGTATCAAAGTCCATAACTGAGTTGTTGAAGAACCAAGTCAAGTTTGTCTGGTCATCTGATTGTGAAGAGGCTTTCCAGACTTTAAAGAGACTGTTGACTACTGCACCAGTATTAGCCCAACCTGATATCGAGAAGCCGTTTGATATTTATTGTGATGCTTTAGATATTGGTATTGGATGTGTGTTGATGCAAGAAGGCCGAGTCATTGCCTATGTATCCAGGCAACTTAAGAAACATGAAGAACACTATCTGACTCATGATCTGGAGTTAGCAGTTGTGGTCCATGCTCTGAAGATTTTGTGGCATTACCTGCTTGGTAATACGTGCCATATTTATACAGACCACAAGAGTTTAAAGTACATCTTTACCCAGTCAGAGTTGAACATGCAACAAAGAAGATGGTTAGAACTGATTAAAGATTATGACTTGGAAGTACATTATCACCCTGGTAAAGCAAATGTGGTTGCAGATGCCCTCAGTCGCAAAAGTTTTTGCAATTGTCTAGCAGTGAGAACAATGGATTTGACTTTATGTCAAGAAATGGAGAAGTTGAATGTAGAAGTAATTCAACAAGGTAGTTTGACCAACATAATTGTTGAAGCCACTATTTGAGATCAAGTTATTGTTGCTCAGAAAGAAAACAAGGGTATAGCCCATATCAAAGAAAGGGTTAGGACTGGAAAAGCAGAATGCTTCAGCATAGATGATGAAGGTGTGTTATGGTTCAAGGATCGCCTGGTGGTACTAAAGGTTCCTTAGTTACGACAGTCAATTCTAGAAGAGGCACATGCTACTAGGTTATCTATCTATCCGGGAAGTAACAAGATGTACCATGACTTGAAACAAAGATTTTGATGGACTAAAATGAAGGTAGAGATTGCTAGATACATAGCAAAGTGTGATACTTGTCAAAAGGTGAAAGCTATACATTTGAGATATGCTGGTGAATTACAACCATTACCTATTCCATCTTGGAAGTGGAAGGACATAAGTATGGACTTTATTGTTGGTCTACCCAAGACATCAAAGGGATTTGACTCAATATGGGTTATTGTAGATCGACTAACTAAGTCAGCACATTTTCTTCTAGTCCAGAATACATATCCCACTATATGATATGCCAAGATGTATTTAGAGTGAATCATGAGCCTCCATGGAGTACCCAAGACTATTGTGTCTGATAGGGGTACATAGTTTATCTCCAGCTTTTGGAAATAGTTGCATTCTTTATTGGGTACCAAACTACTATATAGTATAGCTTATCATCCATAGATTGATGGATAGATTGAAAGAGTCAATCAAGTGCTTGAAGATATGTTAAGGTGTTGTGTCCTTAACTATTCCACTAAGTGGGATGAATGCTTACCTTTGGCCGAGTTCTCATACAACAATAGTTATTAGGAAAGCATTAGAATGGCTCCATTTGAAGCACTCTATGGTCATAGATGCAGAACATCGCTAAGTTGGTCTGAGCCTAGAGAAAGAAGGTTCTTTGGGGTTGACCTTATGAAAGAAATAGAAGACAAGGTTAGGCAAATACAAAGTAATTTGAAGTTAGCTCAGTCCCAACAAAAGAGTTATGCGGATAGACGACGTAGACCATTGGTGTTTAACAAAGGAGATTTTGTATATCTGAAAGTATCACCAATGAAGGGAGTTACCCATTTTGGTGTTAAAGGCAAGTTGGCACCTCGATATATTGGACCATTTCAAATTTTAGAGAGGTATGGAAAAGTGGCTTATCGCTTGAAGTTACCCGAACATCTTTCAGCTGTGCATGATGTGTTCCATGTTTCTCAATTGAAGAAGTGTCTCCGAGTGCCTAAGCAGAATGTTGAGGTTGAAGGAGTGGAACTTGAGCCTGATTTGACCTATTCCGAATATCCTATCCGAGTTTTGGATCAGAAAGATCGTGTTACTCAAAGGAGGACAATCAAGTTCTACAAGATACAATGGAATCAACATTCAAAAGAAGAAGCTACTTGGGAATCAGAAGATTACTTGTTAGAAAAATTTCCAGAGTTTCTTGTGTCAATATAGAGTAATGTTAGTTGAGCTCGGTTGTTACAGTTGTGTTTTGTAAAGGGACCTTAGCTATTTTATGGACAGATTTTGTATGTGTTCTCGCGACACATTTCCTTTTCCATTACTTACCCTATGGCTTTGAATCTCGGGGCGAGATTTCTTTTAGGGGGAAGGATTGTAACACCTCAGGTGTTTAAATACTAAAACCTACCATATCATCATATGCATTGCAAAGCATTTGGTATTTAGTGAAAATTTTGATATGCATACACTAAAACAAGTTTACATTTATGTTATGAGTGTTGTCTTGTATGGTTTGAATTGAGTTCAAAATTTTGGTTTGGATTTGAAATTTTGTGAAAATCCTGATTTTCAGTATTTAAATCCTACCCTGAAAACTCATTTCAAAATCTAAGCATATTTTGGGTTTGAGCCCAAAAGCAAAAGTGTAGAGTTTGTCAAGTTATACAAAGTTTGTTTTTGGAGTTTTCAAAGTTGTTATGAAAAATTTGAAGTAATTCAAAAAGGCTTATACCAGAGCCGCAGTGGGGGTCGACCGGATCGATGCAGCCATATGAACAGAGGTATAAACCATGACGGTACTTACAACAAGCAGTGGAGGTCGACCAGATCGATGCAGCCGTACTTGCCGAAGAACTCACCGAGATCTACTCTACTCCTACTCCTAAGGGGTGGCCGGAGCCAAAAAAAGTAATTGACTTGTATTTGATTGATTGGTTGATCTCCTTTACAATAGTCGGGGTTTGGTATTCATACTCAGAGTCTAAAAACGAACCCTACTCAAGTACGACTCAATACAATCTTTGGAATAATGAAAACATTCCTAATTTAAGATAACTTGGACTCTAATCTTTCATTTTTATAGTGTCCAGCATGTCCTGTCTCAGCGCCGATCATAGCCTCTGTCGTTATCTGCTGGCGCTATCTGAAGAAAGCTGATTCTGGCATTGCATCTGAATCAGCTATTTTTGATCTGCACGCAACTGATCCCCTGCTATCATGATCTTAGGAGCTCCCGAGCTTCTGAGATCCTTCTTCCAAATTCTGGTGTAAACACATGCCCCCCAATGTTAGGGGAGGTTTTGCTGTTGATTCCATATACTGAAGCTTAAAAATCCCTACAACAGTTCATAACTGGATGACGAATCATGACTGTATCTACATTTCATATGCAATTAACTACAATCATTCATGATGTTCTTTTTGTAAGTGTAAGTTTCACATGGAACAAAACTTATCTACATGTAAGATCAAGCTGCATTGTGTTGCAAGTATATGTTGTTACTTAATTCCAGGGGCGTCGATGTACTGGACTACAACTGGTCCACCCATGCCTCCAACTATTGGATTTGTGATGGAATTATACAAGAATATCAATAGGACAAAGCATGGGAGGTAGCCACTGCTTTGCTCAAAGAAATGAAACTAGAGGACTTCTCATCCTATAGATTGCCTGATTTTGGTTATAACACACGCTGGGTGGTAGCCATCGATTCTGATACGGCTGAAGAAATTAAGCCTAAGACAACATCATTTTTTGTTCTAATAACAAAAGAGGACGGGTAGCATCATTACCCACTAAAATATTCCAGAGATCTGCTGAGAAGCTTCGTGTACTAAAACTTTGCCTCTGTACTTTCAGCTTTTCTTCACCATGGGTGGTCGGCGCTACTGCTTGTTGGGGGGAGGGGGCGGCGCGGCTGCTTGTGAGGGTGGGCGGTGCTACTGCTGGTGGGGGGGAGGGGGCCGATAGGAGCAGGTGGCATGCCTAGCCAAGCTCTAGTTGGGTGGCCGGTGTGGCACTAGCAAGGGTGGCCAGCGTGTCACCACTCTCCAGCAGGGGTCGCCGATGCAAGCTCCATTGTAACACCCCGGGTGTTTAAATACTAAAACCTACCATATCATCATATGCATTGCAAAGCATTTGGTATTTAGTGAAAATTTTGATATGCATAAACTAAAAGAAGTTTACATTTATGTTATGAGTGTTGTCTTGTATGGTTTGAATTGAGTTCAAAATTTTGGTTTGGATTTGAAATTTCGTGAAAACCCTGATTTTCAGTATTTAAGTCCTACCCTAAAAACTCATTTCAAAATCTAAGCATATTTTGTGTTTGAGCCCAAAAGCAAAAGTGTAGAGTTTGTCAAGTTATACAAAGTTTGTTTTTGGAGTTTTCAAAGTTGTTATGAAAAATTTGAAGTAATTCGAAAAGGCGTAATTCGTTAAATGTCCCCTATTTGAATTCAAAAGTTCATTTCAAAATGTAGACTGGATTAGGGGTTGGTTATAAAAGCAAAGTTGTAGAACTTTGAATTTTGAACAACTTTTATTTTTGGAGATTTTTGAGTTGTTATGTGAAATTGGAAGTAATTTGGCTTTGAAAACGAATGGCAATTCTGTAATTAAGTGGAACAGTGTTCACCGCCTAAGCTACACCGCCAGCGACCTTCTTCTTGGTTCCAGGCGCGCCCGTGGCCGTGTTTGGCTCCACGCTAGCATGGTGAAGCTTCTGCGCGTCGTCTTCGTGTCCTTGGCCATGTTATAAAGCCAATCGCCGTTCTCCTCCTTTCAATTCCTCTACTTTTCCCATCACCACCGCCGCAGCTCCGTCGAGCTCTCGCCGTCGACCTAGCGTCGTTGCCCTCTCGGTAAAGGCCGTCCTAGCTCTATCTCTTCCTTGCAAACCCAGCTAGACAACCTTGGTCGCCTGAAATTGCCGGGAACTTGCTGTCCACGCCTTTCTTCCTCGCGTCCGGCAACCTCACCGCCACAAGCTCATCTCCGTGGCCAGTGCCCTCCGGTGAGCCGTTGTCCTTGATCAGTGTACCTATGGCTTCGTCTCGATGCCATGGTGCTTAATCCATTGATGCTTGGTCGTTTTGTCCATTGTAGTCATTGGAACACCATCACCGATGATCTTTGCTTCGCCGTGATCACCGTGAACGCTGCCTCGCTTCATCACAGCTTCTCCGACCATGTTCTTTGCTCCATCACATTCGGGGTGAACTACTGATCCTTCCTGTGCCATTTATTTAACCGCTACCAGTCTCCTGTCACCGGCATAGCGCAGTCATGCCACCACGTCCGCCAAGGCCAGCGTTGAGCTAGTATAGGGCCGTAATCGGTGCAAGTAGGGACGTCAGTAGGTGCGCCTAGTCTTTGTGAATGTTTTGGTACTTTGGTCGTCGCTGTTGGTCTCACCGTCGGCGAGTTTTCGCCGGTCAGCGTTGTCGTCGTCGTGGTTAGAGCTGGAGGTTAGGGATGATAGGTGGGACCCGTGTGTCAGCGACTGTTTAGTTCAAAATGGATTTTCTGTTTTTTTTTCAGAATTGAATGAATAGTGTCTGTTTTTGTTATTTTTGTGTAGATTTATTTGGAGCTCCAAAAATTATGTAAAATTTTGTGTGACTTCTATGTGATGTATATTATTTAGTAAAAATATGAAATATTGTTTTTCAGTACTTTTTGAATGTGATAAAAATTGCTCAATTAATTAATAAATGAATTTCCATGATTTTTCTAGGCTTATTTATCCAAAAATTATGAAAATTGTTTTGCCACTTAGTTATCATGTGATGAACATTTACAAAAATTTTGAGGTCAATTGGAACAAGTTGATTTATTTCATAATTCTTAATTAAATAATTAATTCATAAAAGCAAATAGTAACTTTAATGATTTAGGTTTTGATTGAATTTTTGATTGAGTGATGTCCTTGGGTCATTCGTTGGTAATGATATTTGGCAATTGATGTAAGTAATACAAAAAAGATTTGGTTAGTTTGACTTGTAACTATACCACGAAGGAAAGTTGTATTCCAGTTGTTAACTTTTGCATCCATCATCAAGCATCATGTTTCGTATTCCGCATCATGTTAAACATGGCATTGTTACTACGTGTAGTGAACGAAGGTGAACACATGGTAGTTAATCAAGTTGCGGAGGAGACTAATCCGTCTGTTGAGGTCAGATCGGATAATTGTGGGACGACTCCGGATCCTAACTTTTCTGTCAACAAAGGCAAGCCCCGGATGCATATAACCCTAACTTGTGTTTTACAAATTGATTTCGCTTTTGCTTTTCTGTACTGCATTAAAGTGATCAGGAGTTAGGTAAAAACCTAATGGGTGCATTACCAACATTGTTTATCCATATCTACCTTGTTACCAG
The DNA here is from genome assembly GCF_019320115.1 of Miscanthus floridulus. Classification (NCBI taxonomy): domain Eukaryota; kingdom Viridiplantae; phylum Streptophyta; class Magnoliopsida; order Poales; family Poaceae; genus Miscanthus; species Miscanthus floridulus. The sequence goes on from NC_089592.1 coordinate 74,348,200, forward strand.
TTTTACGTCGTAAATGCCTAGTTATGCTTAGCCATGCTTAGACAGATCAAAGTCGGGTGATTACCTGTCACCTGCAAGTTTCAAATGGATCTTTGGTTACTTATGTTATCATGTGATATGAGCACGTGGAGTAATAAATCTCGACTGGGTAGACTCGGTGTGTGTGAGCCACAAGACATGGAGGTCTTGTGAGTGGGTACTTTCCGCCTGTGTCGGTTAAGGTCCATCCGTTGTTGAACTGTGTGCGGTGAGAATTTGTAGTACTAACCACATACTCCGGTAAGCTTTAACTCGGCTATTCTATTATGAGAATGGCTACTCGCGCACTGGGAGTGGAGAGATGGCAGGAATAGCATGTACCCACGTGGCAATGGGCTGGATTGGTGGAGTACTGTATTCTCAGGTGGCGCGGACCCGTTCTTATTTTAGAGGATCCGAGAATAGGTTGGTATATGTAGGTCAGGGACCTGCATATGTCATGTGGTCTGGAATCCCCAGCTAGGTCTTTAATCGGTTTGAATCGTCATTGCTCCTCGGTTATGGAGACTCACTTCTCTGTTCATCATCGTAGTTTAATAACTGAAACTCGAGGCTGGTTTGAGAAAGTGTTGTTTATGAAGTTTCATGATCCCAATATGGATCGTGTCATCTTTGTATATGATTTTATGAAGTTTTATATGTTGAAATAAATAGTTTGGTTAACGAGCTTTTACGCAAAAGAACTTTGATTATTGCTAATGCCATACCTTGAATCCCTAAGCCTACATTCCTGAGTTTATCAGTTCTTATTTCGGTTAAGTCTTGTTGAGTACTTTTGTACTCAGGGTTCGTTGACCCTTGTTGTAGGTGAGCCTCATGAGCAGATCTATTTTGGATCGTGCTACATGACTATTGTTCGATCTGACGATGAGAAGTAAATGTGTGGCCCGTGGGTAGGGCAGTTTTATGGTGTGTTTTGTATTATATTATAATGCCACTCCACTATTTTGTTTTGTAATAATCATCGAACTTAGTTGTGAGGTTTGAAACTACTGTTTTATAAACTAAGTCATTATAAGACTTCTGCTGTTTTACTCTAGTGTATCTATTTGAATAAACTATTGTAATACTACAATAACTCTGTAATGTGATCCTGCTCAGAAATCGTGGATGATTCAGGGTTCCTCGAGGACACCTGACAGTCTTCTTAACTTACCAGGAATATGTGCATGGATGTCAAAGGTCGTTGGACAGTGATAGGTGCATGTGGGCCCTATAATTTAGGAGGTTCTGCCACATCCATTCTCCAGCATGGGTGGCTGGCGTGGTAAGAGCGAGGGAGCAGCTGTGGTCATCGGCCAGGCTGCCTCTAGGGGGCGTCGAGGCTGCTGATGGGGGGGGAGGGGGTCGGCGCTGCTGTAGGTGGCTTGGCCTGCTAGGCTTTAGCTAATTAGCCTTGAGTGTCATGTGGTCCAAAGTTTCAATGACATGTGGGCCCAGCATGCTCAATAGCCTCCCATGTGGTTCAAACATCAATTCTTTTTTTAATCTATGGCAAAAACTTCTAACAAATTTTTCTCCCACATACTAGCTCCAAATCTAATGTTTTTCCCTAAAATTTTCTAAAATCATGATCTATCAATGTATAGCGTTGATTTTGGCTCCATCATCATGTGTCAAAGTTTGAACAAATCAAAATTTGAATATAAAAAAATATAACTTTACACCACATTTTGAAACTCCAAATGATTTCAGCTAAAAAATCACAAACATCAAAGTTGAACAACTCATCTAGACCTGCATTTTTTGTATTGGTCATTTGTTCATCCGAGAAAGTGGTAGTAACTTAGTTCATAAATTTTACATTCTCTCTTAGAGTTTCATGAACTATAAGTGAGAGATGTAATTTCTATGAACAAAGTTACTGTCACTTTGTCGGATGAACAAATGACCAAAACAAAAATTGTAGGTCTTGATGACTTGTGCAACCTTTGTGTTCAACACTTTTTAATTTGAAATTATTTAGTACCCCAAATTTTTGTTAGAAGTTTGAATATTTTGAAATTCAAATTTCAAACTATAGAAACAAAGTCATACGAAGAAATAACCAAAACCAAATTGGTAGATCTCAACGTGTTGTACAACTTTGTTTCAGACATTGTTTCCATTTTCAATCATTTATTAGCCAAAAAATCCATTTGAAGTCCTAATACTACTAACACGGTCACTGACATAGTGCACCCACTGCGCAGGACAAAAATGTGGCCAATTTTTCAAAGCTGCACCTCACACTCTCCCGCATTGATTCGCTCACCGACACATGGGCCCCACCACACCTCCTACTCAAGACATCCAAGTCCCCCCCCCCGTAGCCTTGTCCTCTTGCCCATGGGTCAGACCAAGGGGAAATCCCCAATCTCCTTCTCCTTCGTCCACTCGCCGCCACACCGCTCGCCACCACTCTGCTCGCCACTCACCGCCCGCCGCCATTCCGCTGCCACCACCCTGCCCGCCACTCACCGCTACCGCCACACTTCCTACCACCACTCCTACGCCACCCATCTCGGTGACACACCTTCGCCATGGCTAGATTTGCCCATCTCGTGGCCAACCCTTCCGCTATGGTCGGTAAGTAAATGGCCTTATTTCTTTGCCTTAGGGTTAGGGATGCAGTAAGATTTGGGGATTTTGATTTCTAGGGTTTGGATTTGGGGAAGAACAGAGGCTTCCTCTGGTTCATCGTCTTCTCATGTGCTCGATTTGATTTTCTAGCCACGGCGCCTCCGCTGTGCGGCGCAGCCACACGAGCGGGCCCATGGTGCCTCCTCTCTAACCAGTGCTAAATCTCTGTTGGGTTCAATTTCAAAAGGAAAAGATGTGTATCTCAAGGTACCTTATAGTTTGTAGCCAACGCTTCCCTTCTCCCCTAACTTGTAGCTCCTGTTACCTTTTGGCCTTGCTGTGTTATAGATGATAAAATGTAAACAATCATTTAAATTGTATGTGTATGACAACACCAGTTGTTAAGTGTTAGTGCAGGACTGCTGGTTAGTGCACTGCCATTTCATACTTGTTTTATTCACCCCGACATGCTAAACAAAAGAATTATGAATTTGTGACATGTTTATTGAAATCTGATATTAGCTGCATCTACAGCCCATAGAAAAAGGCACCCCGACATGCTCTTTGTATCAAGATACACAAAGTAGTAGGATATTAGCTCCATTTTGTTTCATTTACAATTTCAATGGTTTGACTGACTATTAGACTACTCCTTTTGGTTCGTTTATAATTTCTCTACTGATTTGTTAGGTTTTTTTCAACTCTTTTATAGAAACTAAATCTAGTTTCTGCTCTTTCTATGTTTGGTCATAATAAGTAATACAAGAAATGACAAAAACCAAGTACGAGTAGGAGAGGGATGCAAATATAAAGGCTATTCAGAAAGTTTTTAAGTCTTTCGGTATTCCGGTGTTAGCTCAGACTGTTAGTGATGTTTTTTCAAAACAAAAAGGGGGCAAATGGAAGAGACTAGTATCTAACAATCCAGAATCTGACACTGAGTATGATCCTTCATCTGACATTGATAACCAATCTGACAGCGATGATAATTCTAATGATGACCACAATAATGAGGTCAATACTGAGGTGAGATGGATTACTTGGACAATTAACAAGTTTCTAGTCTCTCCATTCGAAACATATATACTTTATTGTAGTTAATTAATCTACTTGACACTTCTTTCATAATTAATAAGATGCATTTTTCTCTTGCCAGGAAAGACCAATGGTTCTAGGAACTCGCCCGCAGCAGAAGAAGCAAAAGGTGGCAAGAATGGTGGCTGCGAACTAGCAGCCACTGTGCACGCCAACTAGAATCACTAGGCAAAGTGCAGCCATGCCTTCGCCTACAGGCCATCCACCACCTAGGCCAAGACATCCCTTGCCTCCTAAGAACACTTTGAAAGCCAACCCAAAACCAAATGCCATTCATGTAGCAGCCAACTACAAGGCCATCTCACTACAAGCGACAGCCACACCATAGAAACTACTGACATAGTGCCTACTCCTCCAAGAGTCACTAGGAGCAGTCCAGCCATGTCTTCACCTATTCCAAACACACAGCCTAGTCCTCCTAGATACACCAGGAAAAGTATAGCCATGTCTACGCCTGGTGCAAACACAGTACCTAGTCCTCCAAGATTCACCAGGACTAGTGCAGCCATGTTTGCGCCTGGTGCAAACACAATACCTAGTCCTCCTAGATTCACCAGGTCTAGTGCAGCCATGTCTTTGCCTAGTGCAAACACTAAGCATAGTGCTCCTAGAGCCATTGCTACCCTATCTCAGCAACCTACTCCCACAACTAGTGTTAACGAAGCAGTTCCTGTAGACACCTCACTAGGTGGATAGAGCTCTAGGCAAAGCAATGACATCATTGAGTCAGCTGAGCAATTTGATGCCGCTAATTCAGAGAGTCATACATATGAAGGAGAACCAAGAGATGACTTAGTTCTAGGTAAACAATATGAGTTTCTAAGCATTTGTTTCTCCATTCATTATCTACAATTGTTACTACTTTAATAACACATTTTGATCAATATTTGCCAATGTAGTGCCCCCAAAGAATGTCCACAAGAAAACCACGAGTCATGGCTTAGAGAAGATGCTAAATAGAGGAAAGAAGTTGGCTATCCAAGTGGCTGAAGGGAAGAAAAGACCTGATGTCCCACTTCAGGCAATGAAGCTGGCATCAGAAACTGGTGTTGCCCTTAGAGACAACATACCCATCTACACATCATGGAAGCTTTATGACAATGATGTGGGAAAGGTAGAAGTAAAAAAAGTGCTTGACAAAGTGGTGGTGAGACAGCTATTTCACTCCTCCAAATACTCTCTTGCATTACTCTACTCCCATGTGAAAAATTGTATCTAATAAATTATTTGTGTGGCTTCAGTCAAGGTTGGATGTGGATGTTAAGAATGAGGCACCAAGTAAAGCTGCATGCACTAATATCATTAAGAGGGGAGTAAGGCAGATAAGGTATCACCTAAAAAAGTACTTTGATGAGTCACTGATAGAAGAACAGTTGTTGGCCAAGCAACCTCCACCTAAATTGAAGAAAGAGGAATGGACCAAGCTGGTAGAGTACTAGTGTGAGGTCCATGCCTGAATTATCTGCTTTTGTTAATATGCAATGCAAACTGTGCATGTGAATGACAACTCTGTATTGCATGTGGTGCAGGAAAAATGTGCTAAGAATAAAGTAAACCAAGCCCAAGTGCAGCTTCATCAAAGGACTGGAGCTAGGTCCTATATTGCCCATCGATATAGCCTGGTATGGATACTATGTCTTTTGTACATTTGTAGCTTAGTAATTACCATGTGCTTTTGAACTATCAAGTTAGCATGTGCTCCAATTATTTCTGAGATGAGCTCCCATGTTCATAGTATTTGCGCTATGCCGAGTGAGCTATAATCAATATATGTTTAGGCTCCAATTCTTTTATGGTGACCATTTAAAACTGAAATCTGCAAGAGGAATTGCTATGTCATCAGAGATGATCATCATCAGTAGTAGGTGTTGTTTAGGCCAAGTTATTATTCTTGATCTATCCAGGTTGCATTGATGCATGTTCCTGTGTTGTTTTTCTTGAACTGTCAGTAATTAGTTGACTTTGCTAGTGATTGTATTTGTTGTTGGCATGAAAAATCTAGAGGCAAATACAAAGGCAAATACTTTGTATGATCTGTAGTGCCTACATATTTTGGCATCTTGTTGTTGGCATGTACAAATAATCTATGGCTAATCTTATATCCCAAGTTTTTAACATGCTACAGAGGACTAAGTACAACAACATGGAGCCAGATGTTGTTGATTTCTTTGGGGAATGTATGAGTAGTCCCCAAAATGGTCGTACTCCTCTTGCAAATGAAATATATGTAAGTTACAAAATCAATGGATACATGCATGTACTGCACTCAAGTAAATGTCTGGTTCAACACCGTTGTATGGCCTTGTTATTAAGTGGATTCATTTTATGTAGGAACAAATGGTTGTAGAGAAGGAAAGAGAGCCAGAAGAAGGAGAAGAACAAAAGTCTCCCTCCAAGATTATTGCTGACTGTCTTAGCTAGATCAGCCGTGCTTCCACCTTCCTTCCTAACATTGGTGTCCCTCAACCATCGAAGACTGGCCGGTCCACATCGACAGCTGCACAAGCACGCCTGCAAGCTCAATTTGAGAAAACACTCCAAGCAGAAAGAGAGGAAGCTACTAGGAAGCAGGAAGAGTTGCAAGCATAGCTTCAAGCTCAACAGGCCGCACTTGAAGAAAACCAAAGTTTGCTGCGTCAGACCCAAGAGGAAGTGAAGGGATGCATACCTAGTTTGAAGAGACTAATGCACTGCTACGAGTTGTCCTAAAACTTTAGAAAGATTGAGGTAGGTATGAATGTAATGTCTGAGGATGATGCCTTTGCCTAAGCTTTTGCTACCTTGCTAGAACTTACTCTGTGGTTGGAACTTTGTCAGAACTATGTGCAATATGTTTGTATGTTTGAACCTTTGTGGTGGAACCTCTGTATGTTTGAACCTCTTGTGGTGGAACATGCCTGATAGAACCTGGAACTATGTGGTGGAACAAGTGTGCTAGAACATGTTGAACCACTGTCTTCTGGTCTTGAATTTATGTGTATGCATGATGGCTTGACTGAATTGTGTATGATTTATGACTTGTGATGAGAATGTTGTGGATGATGGCTTGGCTGATATATATGTGTATTATGCTTTTATGAGCTATGATGAAAGATCAGTGTGTCATCACTGAATATGGCTACCACGCTCGTCATGAATGAGAGGACAATTTGTGACGCCATACAGTCATCTCAAAATGTCTCTAACTACCATACAAAACAAGACAAAATCTAGGGGTCACAAAATCCACACACTTATATATGATGTTTCTGTGTCGTCAAAAAAACTTATCTAAGACTGTCCTCGCACGTACCATTTATGGCGTTTCGTACATTAGGTGACGCGTTGACTGACCAATATGTGACAGTTATAGTCATCATAAAATATAACAATATGTGACAGAAAGACACAACCATCACAAAAGGTTGTAACATTTTGTGACGGTTCTCAATATTATCGTCACAAGGTACATTATGTGACGGTCATTATATGACGACTAGCATGATGCTACTTTTTTGTCATAAGACACTTTTTATGACCAATTTTGTATTTACCATGACAATGTGCTTATGTCATACAAACCAATTTTTTGTAGTGTGAATAGCCTATTTAAAATTTTCCACAACAACACTTAACAAACCGGTTAGACAATTATGAGGTGAAACGAGTGTTGCGCTAGCCTACTAAAAATGCAAGCCACCTACCACAATTCTAGTTTATATAGATTCTATCCACACAATAGCTATGACACTACACTAAGTTAGTGTGCTCTCAAAAGCTAACTAAAGAGCCACACTAACCAAACCAACAAGTTCTCACAACTAGCTACACTAAAGAGCTTGATAACTAGTTTGCGGTAATGTAAAGAGAGAGAGCAAGATAGTTATACCGCCATGTCGAGGAGTGAACCAATCAATCACAAGAATCATTATCAACGAAGACCAATTATCTCGAAATCAAATGATGAACACAATGATTTTTTATCGAGGTTCACTTGCTTGTCGGCAAGCTACTTCTCGTTGTGGTGATTCACTCACTTGGAGGTTCGCGCGCTAATTGGCATCACACGCCAAACCCTCAATAGGGTGCCACACAACCAATACAAGATGAGGATCACACAAGCCATGAGCAATCCACTAGAGTACCTTTTGGCTCTCCACCGGGGAAAGGTCAAGAACCCCTCACAATCACCACGATCGGAGCCAGAGACAATCACCAACCTCCGCTCAAGGATCCTTGCTACTCCAAGCCATCTAGGTGGCGGCAACCACCAAGAGTAACAAGCAAATCCCACAGTAAAACATGAACACCAAGTGTCTCTAGATGCAAACACTCAAGCAATGCACTTGGATTCTCTCCCAATCTCACAAAAATGATGAATCAATGATGGAGATGAGTGGGAGGGCTCTGGCTAAGCTCACAAGGTTGCTATGTCAATGCAAAATGGCCAAGAGGGTGAGCTTGAGACGGCCATAGGGCTTAAATAGAAGCCCCTATGAAATAGAGCCGTTGTACCCCATCACTGGGCACAACACGGGGTGACCAAACGCTCCGGTCATATCGACCGGACACTGGACCTCAACATCTGGTCACGCGATGCGTGCCACATGTCCCCTCTCTTCAAATGCTGAGCGCCTAATCCCAACGGTCAAGTGATGATCGGACACGCTGTTGCAAAGTGACTGGATGCTGGACCTCAGCATCTGGTCGTTTCTAGTAAGCATCCAGAAACAATTTTTCCCGACCGGACGCGTCTGATCATGCTTGACCAGACACACCCAGCGTCCGATCACACGACATCTCCTCTATGCACTGCCACATCAGTAGGACTGAACGCAACCCTCCAGCATCCGATCACTAAGTGACCCAGCGTCCGGTCAAAGACCAACACTAGCGTCTTCGCAGCTTCTACTGACCGAACGCGCCGATACAAACGAGACCAGCGTTCGATCACTTACAGTGACCTCCAGCTTTTTTGTCTAGGGCGCCGATGGCACCGTCGGACTATCCACACTTCGTCGGTGAGGTTCCTAACCCTTGCTCCAATGTGTCAACCACCAAGTGTATCACTTTGTGCATATGTGTTAGCATATTTTCACAAACATTTTCAAGGGTGTTAGCACTCCACTAGATCGTAAATGCATATGTAATGACTTAGAGCATCCAGTGGCACTTTGATAACCGCATTTCTATACGAGTTTCACCCCTTTTAATAGTAGGGCTATCAAATCTGAATGTGATCACACTCTCTAAGTGTCTTGACCACCAAAACAAAATAGCTCCTACCATTTATACCTTTGCCTTGAGCCTTTTGTTTTTCTCTTTCTTCTTTTCAATTCCAAGCACTTGATCATCACCTTGGCATTGCCATCACCATGTCATGATCTTCATTTGCTTCACCACTTGGAATGTGCTACCTATCTCATGATCACTTGATAAACTAGGTTAGCACTTAGAGTTTCATCAATTCACCAAAACCAAACTAGAGCTTTCACGAGGCCGCTTCGAGACTTCCCCCTGCTCCCAAGCAGAGGAGCTCACCTCCCTTATCTCCGAGGGCGTGGTGATAGAGTCGTCCCTCTCTATCGATACCATGAGCGTGGTGGCAGATCCACCTGCCCCCATTAGCTCGTGGGGCATGGCAGTAGAGCCACCCCCTCCATCAGCATCTCAGGGGCGGCGGCAGATCCTCCTACCCCCATCCACTAATCCTCCGTCAGCACCTCGGGTGAACCGGTGGATCCTCCGGCCCCGAGGATAGGCCGATGGTTTGGCCCGCCTCCACCGGCCTCACGGACTCACTTCCCCCCATGTGGAACGGGAAGGGTCCCTGCATGGATGATTTGGTGCCTGTCAGCGAATCCTGGCCCTCTAGGACATCCCAATCCACATCGGCAACTACCTCATCATTGTTGTCATCACTGCATGTCTCCTCTCCTCCATCTTGTGCTTGCTGCTTCCATAGCATCTTCTTCTTCTTGAGCTCCCTTGTCCTCTTATCCCACTCGGCCATAGTGCGAATTGCTACCGCCAGGATCCAGTCCTTCGGCAGCGGAGCCAGGCTATCCTCGAGGACGAGTCTCTTTGGCTGGTCCCACCATCCCAAGGTCAGTATCAAGGGGTCAGAAATTCAAGTGAAGAAAAGGCTCAGGAATTGACTATTTTCGGTAGTGCCATTGGTTATGTATATTATGAACATATTCTTTTTCTTGGTATGTTATTTATACATTATTGAATTAATGTATTTCTCTGAATGAGCTTTAAAGTGTACTGAACATTATAGTTGGTTCGATGCATATAAGACCATTGCACCCAAAACAGTATCATGAACATTGGGCCAACAACATGTGGCAGAACCTCCTAAATTATAGGGCCCACATGCACCTGTCACTGTCCAATAACCTCTGACAACTATGCATATGTTCCCGGTAACTTAAGAAGTCTATCGGGTGTCCTTGAGGAACCCCGAATCATCCACGATTTCTGAGTAGGATCCCATTACAGAGTCATTGCAATATTACAACATTTATTCAAATATCTACATTAGAGTAAAATAGCGGAAGTCTTATAATAATTTAATTTACAAAACAGTTGTTTCACAAACTAAGTACGATTATTATTACAAACCATAGTAGTGGAGTGGCATAATTAACATAAGCATAACACACAAAGAAAGTGCCCTGCCCAAGGGCCACACATTTACTTATCATCCTCGACCTGAACAACAGTCATGCAGCATGGTCCAAGATAGACCTGCTCATGAGGCTCACCTGCAACAAGGGTTAACAAACCCTAAGTACAAAAGTACTCAACAAGACTTAACCAAAATAAAACTAAGAAGACTCAGGAATGCAGGCTCAGGGATTCAAGGTATGGCTTTAGCAATAAACAAAGTTCTTTTGCGTAAAAGCTCTCTAACAAGATTCTTTATATCAACATTTTTATCATTTAAAAAAGATCATATACAAAGCTGACATGATCTGTGATGAGATCATGAAACTTCATATCCAACACTTTCTCAAACCTTACTCAAGTTCCAGTTATTAAACTACAATGATGAACAGTGAGTTGAGTCTCCATGTCTTGTGGCTCACATACACCGAGTCCGCCTGGTCTAGATTTATTATTCCACATGCTCATATCTCATGATAACATAAGTAACCGAACGTAACCAAAGATCCATTTAAAACTCGCAGGTGACAGGTAATCACCCGACTTTTATCTGTCTAAGCATGGCTAAGCATAACTAGGCATTTACGAAGTAAAACTGGTAACAAGGTAGAAATGGAAAAACAAGGTTGGTAATGCACCAATTAGGTTTTCACTCACTCCTAATCACTTAATGCAGTATTGAAAAGCAAAAGTGATATAAATTTGTAAAACACAAGGTAGGTTTAAATGCATCCGGGGCTTGCCTTGATTGGCGAAAAAGTCAGGTTCCGGAGTCGTCCCACTGATATCAAATCCGACCTCAGCAGACGGATTAACCTCCTCCTCAACTTGATTAACTACCATGTGCTCACTTTCATTCACTACACATAGTAACAATGCCATGTTTTAACATGATGCAAGATACAAAACGTGATGCTTGATAATGGATGCGAAAGTTAAAAACTTGAATACAACTTTCCTTCGTGGTACAGTTACAAGTCAAAACTAACTAAACCTTTTTTGTAACACTTATTTCGATTGCCAAGGATCATTACCAACTAATGACCCAAGTTCATCACTCAATCTAAAAATTCAAACAAAACCTAAATCATTAAAGGTTACTATTTGCTTTTATGAATTAATTCTTTAATTCAAAATTATGAAATAAATCAACTTGTTCCAATTGAGCTCAAAATTTTTTTAAAGGTTCATCACATGATAACTAAGTGGCAAAACAACTTTCATAATTTTTGGATAATTATTTAAGCCTAGAAAAATCATGGAAACTCATTTATTAATTAATGGAGCAATTTTTATCACATTCAAAAAGTACTAAAAACAACATTTCATATTTTTCCTAAATATTATACATCACAGAGAGGTCACACAAAAAATTTCATAATTTTTGGAGCTCTAAATAATTCTACACAAAAAATAACAAAAACATACACTATTCATCCAATTCTAAAAAAGAAAAATTCCATTTCAACTAACGGTCACTGACAGGGTGACCCCACCTGTCATCCCTGACCTCCCGCGCTAACCACGGGGACTACACAAGCTAACTGGCAATTTCTCACCAACGGCGAGATCACCGGCGACGGCCAAAGTACCACCACGTCCCCTCCATCCCTACACGTCGATTGGTGGCACAAGCGATACCTAAAACGGCCTAGACCAAGCATGACACCAGCCATGGTGGCCACAATGGCGTGGCTATGCTACGCCGGTGACGTGAGACCGATAGAGCTTAAACAAATCACAATAGAAGGTTCAGCAGCTCACCCCGAACACGATTGAGCAAAGAACAGGACCGGAAGAGCAACGGAGAGGTGGGTCGACGTGCACAGCAGCCACGGCAGAGCAACGGTCGTCGATGGTGGTGTTCCGGCGACTGCGGTGGACAAAATGGTCAATCAACCAGGCACAAAGCACCACAGCATCATGGCGAAGCTGAAGCAAGACTTCGCAAGGTCAGAGGCTCACCGTAGAGCTACGGCCACGGTGAAGCGCATGCGACGGCGACGCTGCCGGCCGCGAGGAAGACAAGCAATGAACGGTGGTTCCCAACGAAGTCAAGCTATAAGGGCTAGTTGGCTGGGTGCGCAAGGAATAAGCGGAGCTATGAAGGGCTTCGCTGCGACTAGAACGGCGCTACGGCGTCGGTGCGAGCTCGTCGGAGTTAGGCGATGGCGACGGGAAAAGTAGAGGAAGGAGAAAGAACGGCGACGACGGCGTTCTAGCCTTTATAGTGCGGCAAAGAAGCAAGGAGACGACATGCAGTAGCCTGCTCGTGCCAGCGCGAAGCCGGAGAAAGCCACGGGTGCGCTTGGAAGCCAGAGGAAGCTCGCCGGCGGTGACAGCTTCCCGATGGCACTATTTCAACTAATTACCGAATTGCCACTCATTTTAAATTCTTAAATTACTCCCAAATTTGTATGGCAACTCAAAAATCTCCAAAAATACAAGTTGTTCCAAATTCAAAGTTCTACAACTTTGCTTTTGTAACCATACCCAAATTCGGTATACATTTTGAAATGCAAGTTTAAATTCAAAAAGGGGACATTTCAAGAATTTACGCCTTTTCAAATTACTTCAAATTTTACTTAACAACTTTGAAAACTCCAAAAACAAACTTTGTATAACTTGACAAGCTCTACACTTTTGCTTTTAGGCTCAACCCCAAAATGTGCTTAGATTTTGAAATGGTTTTTTCTAGGGTAAAATTAAATGTTGAAATCGGGGTTTTCAGAAATTCAAATCAATACAAAGATTTTTAACTCAATTCAAGCCATACAAGTCAACACATATAACATAAAGGTAAACTTGTTTTAGTGTATGCATATCAAAATTTTCACTAACACATGAATGATGTGCTATGCATATGATGACATGGCATGTTTTAGTATTTAAACACCCGAGGTGTTACACAACAATGCGAAAAAGTTGGGCTTTAGGTCCACGGATGGGTAGAATATAATTTAATTGGACCAGAATTGGTGCAAATTTATCCATCATAAATGGCTCGGCCCATACCAAACTAGACCTATAATTAGATTTATTCCACTAATAGCCTGCCTAGTACATGGGACTTAATAGGTACCAATACATTTAGTGACTTTTTTAGATTAGATAGTGACAAAAATAAAATGTCATAAATTTATGATGAAACAATGATTATCATAACATCTATGACGAAAAATATGTTTTTGTCATAAAGTATTGTTTAACACGCATGATCTATGAACCAATTTTTGTGACACAAGCGACATAGAATTCCCTATTGTGACAAATTTTCTAGGATTTATCATGTAAACATATGCCCATAGATCCACACATGTGTTGTAGCGTAGGAAATGTGGTGGGTTACTCGCTAGAAAAAAAAATACTACATGAAATAGGATCGCTCGCTTGTGGGGATGATCATAAATTATACCTTCTCGATGCACGACACAATAAAGACTCGACGAAATATGCTCATAGTTAATGTTGAGTACAATAAATAATAAAGAGTCAATTTCAAGTACAGATAATAACTAGCCAAAATTAGTGTTAAAGATAAAAGGTATTCATATTCACTACTACATAACGGGTAATCACCCCGCCACTTTCACCGTTGGTTTGCTAAAAACCGGCGGTGATACTCATCACCGCCAGTTCGTATTACGAACCGTTAGAGAAATGATTTTCACCGCTGGTTCGTGTTATGAATCGTTGTTGAAAATTTAGGCGGTTATCACTACCGGCTAGTAACACGAACCGGTGGTGATAAGTTTTCATCACCGTCGGTTTCATAACCGACAGTAATGACAATGGGCGTCACCGCCGACTTACACTGCCGAGGGCCAAAATCGGCAGTGATGGGGGGTCTAGAGCCGGTGGTGAATACCTGTTCTGTAGTAGTGATTCCATTTCTATTACAAAGCAAAAACTAATAAAACCTATTAAAATAATTTTAATTAATGGTTAAAATATTATGTGCCATTGGTTGTGCGGGACAAATGCTAATGGTCTAGATATGATAGGAGCGATGAAAAATAAGCTAAATTGGAATAATACATCAAATTAGTAAAGATGAGATCACAAGCAAATTGATTACAACTCAACGCACTCCCAAGATTATTGATTAAAAGAATTAAAGAAATTAGATCATTATTAGTTGAAGAGTTCGTAAGGGCATAGAAATTATGAGAGTAATAAAAAAAGAGTGTGCATCGTTAGATTTTATGATGATCCAACGATCTATATTTATTGAAAAAATATACCACATACAATCTATATTCAAATATTTTCCTCGTATATGACATATGTTCCAATTAAACAGGGCAAGTCCTATTCTATAAGGCCCACCCAACAAATAAAGAAGGGAAACAAGTTTGATTCCATCCCATTTTGTCGGTTTTATATAGCGCTAAGTACACTACTACAGAGATCTTATTGAAGATGGGCAAAAAGGATTAATGGAGGCGGGCATTGCAACCGCCTCCAATCAAAGGTCATAGTTAATTAGTGACCTATGGAGGCGGTTGCTTTTGCCCACCTCCATAAATTGAATTAGAATAATAAAAAAAATAGCCGAGCCCAAACGTGAGCCCATCTAGGCCTAGCTTCGAGGCCATCCGCCACTGCTCCCACTGTGCCCACACCGTCGCCATGGCACGGCTCTACCACCCCGCACGTAAGGAAGGGCGTCGGATCTGTTGTGGTAGGTGCTCTGGCTGCACCGGTGCCGGATCCACCGCTAGCCAACGAGATCCACACGAAGGAAGAGGCAGAGAGGGTGTTGCTCCTGTAGGGTCACCGAATCCACCTCGTGCCATTGGGATCCAGCTCGCAGCCGCCCAGAGGACCTCGGTCAAGCCAGATCTAAGGGAGAAGAGTGTTGCCGCCGCTGCTTGGGTGAGTGAGGAGCTAGATCTGAGGGAGGAGCGCTACCGCGGCCTTGCTTCAGGCAAATCCGATGCACCACCACCGTCGTGAGGCCACCCCTATACCTACACCTGCCGAGGATGTGCCGCCGCCGCCGGGAGCGCCCCCACACACGTTCATTGCAGGATCCACCGCCGAGAGGATTCCCGTGCATGCCCCCACCATCATAGCCACCGCCACCAATGGAGGAGCTCAGTGGAGGTGGGAGAGGGCGCTAGCTATGGGGAGGGGCACCATCAAGAGGGGGAGGGAGGGGACGCTATTGGGATGGAGCGAGAGGGGCGGCGTCGTAGTGAAGGGGGCATGACGTGCCATCAGGAGGGAGGGACTTGATCGGGAGGGAGAGAGAGAAGTAAAGTGAAGTGAGAAACCCTAAGTCTGCTTTATATAGGAGCCTAGTAGGAGATACATATGGGCTTTGCATGTTGGGCCAGTATTTTCGAAGGCGGGCCTTATAGTGTGCCTGCCTCCAAAAATGGATTTATGGACACGGTCGTCGAAAATAGACCATTTTTTGAGGCGGTTGTCATAAAATGACTGCCTCTAAATTAATTATTGGATGTGGGTATTTTTCAACCACCTCGGTAAATAAAATTGACTACCTCCGTTAATCATCAGCATTTTACAAAGCGGTTGGATTTTGTGACCACCTTCATTAATAAAAGGGCACCGCCTCGCAAAATTATTTGTGTAGTTGTGGTAGTAGTCAAGAGTCATGCTTTGGGTCCGGATAGGTTAGCATTCAGAGACTCAGGGGAATACACTGGTTCGTGCAACTTGCCCTATGTCCAGTGGTGATCAATTTGTGTTCCTACTAAGCACAAGTGCTCTAACTTTGTTGTAGGGATTACAACAAATAGGGACAAAAGGAGATTAAGGATTTGAGGGAAAAGACCACCTAAAGATCATGACTTGACACAACAGAAATGGCATCACCATCAGTTCAGAACCCCATCACCTTCGATATTAGCCTTCGATAATGAAATATTGGTGGTAAAAGCCATGGTTATGAGCGATGATTTTATACCGATGGTGGAATTCGGTTGTCACACTACAACATAAATGATTTTACCAACGTGGGATTTTTTTGTAGGGATAGCTCCATCACCAACCGCCCCTACAGTGGGTGAGCAAGGGTTCCACGATTCTACCCACCCCTACAAATCAAATAGTAGGGGCGACTGGTGAGTGAGCCGCCCCTACAAAGACGGCTCGTATCACCAACCGCCCCTACTGTTCGATTTGTTGGGATGGCTCAATCACCAGCCACCCTACAAATGTTCATTGTATAAATGGCTGTAGCCCCCTTCTTCCTTCTTGGGTCACTCACACCTACATGAAAAAAGGCTTGGGAGGCCTTGATCACCTCCCAAAAATTGCTCTACTAAGGAGGGGAGGTTTTGGTCTCAAATCCTTTGGTGGAGAGGTTGTAGAAGGTAAAAAAATGTTATTCCACACTTTTTTTTTGAAGTTTTAATGGTTGGTTAGTGAGTAATTATAGTTTTGCTTTTCTCTCTCTTCTATGGTGCTTGAGCTACTTATGAAGCAAATTTGACCTTAGTTTTGAAGGTTCTAGGGTAAATTAGTTAGCGGAGTAAGATTATGTCTTTATTTAGTGGATCTTGCTTGGTTTTATTGGACTATATTAGGTAGTTTATGGATGTTTCAAGTAGATCTAGATCTAGAGCTAGGGTTTAGTTTTTTATTATTAATTACATTTTTGCATGAAGGATAGTATGGAAAATATTAATTGTTGCTAATTGTTATCTTTGAAATTGTACATTGTAATTAAGAAATTAAAGTGGAGAATTAAATAATATTTTAATTAGTTTTGGCTAAATAGGTCATTAATTATTCTCTAGAATGGTTTTCCATAAAATTGCTAGTTATATTGTATTCTTGTATATATATATGAATAATTAGTCCTTTAATTTTTTATTTGATTGTTGGCCTAAAAGATGGAGTACAAGAACTCTTGGATGTATGGTTCATTGATGTTTAAGCTAGATTTCTGTGATAAAGTGGATAAATTCATTGAAGCTGCACAGAAGCATGCAATGACCATCACACAGAATAAAGATTTAATTATTTGTCTATGTAGCGATCGCAAGAACCATCTCACATGGAATGATATGACTATCATCAGATCACACCTAATTATGCAAGGATTAGTTAAGGACTACACAATATGGATTCATCATGGTGAAATGGTTGTGGACGTCGATCAACAAGAAGATGCTGAAGCCATAGATTACCTAGATCAATGTGTAGCATAGCTTGATGTAGAAATGGATGATGGTGATATGGGTAACGATGAAGGTGGTGCCAATAATGATGGCAGGGGATGTGTCGGGGATGAAGTTGATGATGATTATATGGGGGAAATGCTTCAGGCTATTGGACCAGAGATTTTACTAAAGAGACTGAAAGGTTTAGAAATTTTGGAAAAGGAGACAAAAGCATCAAAGGATACTATGTATGGTGTTGAAAAGGGTTGTCCGACACACTGGACAGTGCTATGTTTTGTGCTTGAGCTACTCATCCTGAAGCTAAGTACGGCTGGTCAGACTATAGTTTAAATGATCTATTATGTCTCCTGTCATGGTTGCTACCACAGCCAAACTTAGTTCCCACCAACACATACCAAGCAAAGAAGGTTATAAGCCCATTGATAATGGGGGTTAAAAATCCATGCATGCCCTAATCACTGTATCCTTTTTCGTGGTAATACATTCAAGTCACTAGATAAATGTCCCAGGTGTGGGGCTTGTTGGTACAAGAACAATGACTGTTACAACAAGAAAGAAGCCTCCATGGGGAACAAGAGGAAGAAGGGTGGGAAAAGGGTGGTACAAGATTCTCAACCCCTAGATGATGACACTCCATTAGGCAACGATGAAAAGCAGAGAAGAATTCATGCCTTGGTAATGTGGTACCTACCAGTGGTCGACCGCTTGTGGCGTATGTTCCTAAACCCTAAGGAAGCCACACTCATGACATGGTGGGATGATGAGCCCAAGGTGGGTGATGATGAGATTGCACACCCGGCCAATGGCACTCAGTGGCAATGCTTCGATGATAAGCACAAAGAATTCAATATTGATCCAAGGAATGTACGGTTTGGCTTAAGCACCAATGTAATGAATCCGTTAAATGAGAGGATGAGCGACCACAACACATGGCCAATGATCTTGACCATGTACAACATCCCAACATGGTTGTGTTAGAAGAGAAAGTACCTTCTCCTCACTATTCTCATTCAAGGTCTAAAACAACCAGGTATTGACATAGATGTGTTCCTCGAGCCTTTGATTCAAGAAATGGAGAGGCTATGGAGGCATAGGGAGCCGATGTACGATGCATTCAGAAAGGAGGACTTCATATGTAGAGCCATGATCTTTGTTACTACAATGATTACCCTATGTTGTTTGCTTTGTCTGGGCAGATCAAAGGGAAGACATGATGCTTAGTATGCTTGGATGCTACTACTGGGTGTACCTGGATGCATCCAAAAAGCCAGTTTACCTAAGGTACTGACGCTTCTTAAAGACAACTCACAAATACCATAGCAAGATATACTTTAGATTTTAGGACAATATCCCAGAGAAAGAACCCCCTCCGGAGAGACGTCAAAACGGGCAACACGAGTTCGAAATGGTGAAAAACATACGTGTCGTCCTTGGAAAGAAGAATCTAGATGGAACAAAGAAAGATAGAAGCACTCCTCCTATCATCGGTGTACCTTTCAAGAAACAGTCAATCTTCTTTAAGTATCTACCTTATTGGCTAGACTTGGAGGTCCCCCATGGCATTGATGCTATGCATGTGCAGAAGAATGTCTTTGAGAGTCTCATTGTGACCTTGATGGACACAGGCAAGACAAAGGATGGTCTGAAATCATGGGAAGACATGGTGTAGCTAAAGGTGAAGGCAGAACTTCACCCAGTACCTGAGGGTAATGAAAAATACACTCTGCCTGTGGCAAGCTTTAACCCTACCCCGAAAGAGAGGAGGGCGATGTGCACTTTCTTAAGATACTTTTCCCTATGTGCCATTATAAAAGATCGCAATCCTCTATGTGCCCCTAGAAAAATTCAGCGGTCTTCAGCGCCACTACTCCAACTTTTTCATATCCTTCATGCCACTTTCGTCAGTTTGGGCTCTAACGCCGTCAAACTATAGGTGTGAAAAGACGAAAATACCCTTAAGTCTAAATATGTTATTAATTTTTTTAGCATCTTAACGACTTCAAATGAAAAACTCAAAACTAGAAAGTTGTAGATCTCGTCGAGATCTATAATTTTCATATAAAAATCATTTTTATTTAGTTCTACAAAAAAATTATGATTTGATATGATTAATATATCTTAGAAAAATCATATTATTTTTTTGTGAAATTAAATGAAAATAATTTTTATATGAAAAATATAGATCTCGACGAGATCTACAACTTTCTAGTTTTGAGTTTTTTCATTTGAAGTCGTTAAGATGCTCAAAAAAATTAATAACATATTTAGACTTAAGGATATTTTTCGTCTTTTCACACCTGCAGTTTGACGGCGTTAGAGCCCAAACTGACGGAAGTGGCATGGAGGACACAAAAAAGTTGGAGTAGTGGCGCTGAAGATCGCTGAATTTTTCTAGGGGCACATAAGGAATTACGATCTTTTATAATGGCGCACAGGGAAAAGTCTCCTTTCTTAAGGGGGGCAAAGTTTCGACTAGATTTTCAGCAAACTTGAAGAGGCTAGTGTCGATCAAGGACCTATCAATAACATGCTTCAAGGCTCATGATTGTCATGTCATGCTAACATTGTTCCTACCTATTACAATCAGGGTTATAAAGCCAGAGTTTTTAAAAATGGCCATCACCCACATCTGCTACTTCTTTTCGAAGATTTCACAGAAGACGATTGGTAAAAAAGAGCTGAGTGACCTACATTAATTTTATGGTGGAGACCCAAAGCTAGCTTGTGATGTGTTTACCTCCCATTTTTTCGATATAATGCCACATCTCATCATTCACATGGTTCATCAGATAGAGGCATTGGGACCTTGCTACTTGCATGAAATGTGGTCCTACGAGCGGTTCATGTCGGTTCTTAACCGATATGTGCATAATCGAGCATGCCCAGAGGGCTCCATGATAGAGGACTATAGAGTGATGTCAAGAGTACCTAAAAGGGCAGAAAGGGATTAGTAATCCTGATTCTCATCATAAGGATAGGCTGGCTGGCAAGGGCGCTAGGGGGGAAACTGTTCATCAACGAGGATTACAAAGAAGTGAGTCAGGCGCATTACAGTGTCATATAGAGTATAGAACTAATGGAATCATACATTGATGAACACTTGGCTATCATTATGGAGGAGAGTAATGGTCGCACAGATGACTAGGTCATGAAACAGCACAAGAAAAATTTCACTACATGGTTGAAGGACCAAAACCTACCGAATGGAGAAACCATAGATGATATTACCATAAGTAGGTTGGCGAGGGGGCCATCGAGATAAGTCATATCTTGGCAAGCTTACGAGATCAATGGGTACACGTAGTATACCACGCAAAGGATAGTACATGTGTGAACCAAAACAGCGACGTTTGAATAGAAGCTCTCGACGGATTGGGGTGAAAGATCCCATTCTTTGGCATCATTGATGACATATGGGAACTTGACTATGGAAGGGGTATACGAATGGCCCAGTTTCAATGCCGCTAGATCAAACAACACCAAGTCAATGAGATTGGGTTGATAGTCATGGACCTTGACAATCTAGGCTACCAAGATGACCTTTGGGTGCTCACTTCATGTGTCGCACAAGTTTTCTATTTACCTAACCCGCAAACTAACCTCCCCCCAAAGAAGACAAAGCACGTGGTTACCTTTGGGAAACAACATATTATTAGAGTTGATGGCATGGACGATGTTGAAGAGTACAATAACTATGCTAAAATGTAGCTATTCACAGACATTCCTAAGAAGATCATTGCTGTGGAAAAGAACCTGCCTAGAGACATATTGCCATGGGAACGAAAAGTTGTCAAGGGGAAAGTTGTTACGGGCTAAGATGGAGTGGACAATGATTGTGTAAGTGCGCGACTACATTTATTTATGTGTGTGAGACTACATTTATGTATGTGTGTGAGACTATATTTATGTATGTGTTTGAGACTACATTTATGTATATGTGTGAGACTATATTTATGTATGTGTGTGAGACTATATTTATGAATTGTCCAAATTTAGTCACATGAAAAGATAACCAGAATAAAAGTTGTAAATCTCGATAAGTTCTACAACTTTTATGTTCACAACTTTTTGAGTTGAAATCATATGCTCTTTCAATATGTTGTTTCAAGTTTCCACATTTTTCAAATTCAAAATTTAAATATTTGAAAAAAAAGTCACATGAGAAGATGACCTAACTAAAATGATATAGCATGATTTTAGAAAATTGTAGGGAAAAATTCATCACATTTGGAGTTAGTATGAGGGAGAAAGAATAGTTTTAAGTTTTAGCAACAGATTAAAAAACACACTTGTTCATGACACATGTGATGAACAAGTGTGATTTCTCTTTTTAATCTATGGCCAAAACTTGTAACTAGTCTTTCTCCCTCGTACTAACTCCAAATGTGATGATTTTTTTTCAAAAATTTTCTAAAAACATTCTCTATGAAGGTATTGTGTTCTTGCTGCTATTGTTTTGGCTATATTTTCATGTGACTTCGTTTGAACAATTCAAAATTTGAATTTCATAAAATGACAACATCAATCATGATTTTCAAACACTAAAAGAATTCAACTAAAAAGTTATGAATATAAAAATTGTAGAACTCACCAATATCTACAACTTTTATTTTGGTCATTCCTTCATCCGATAAAGTGGTAGTATACATTGGTCACAAATTCATAAATCTCTCACATAGTTTATGAAACTATATGAGAGATATGTTGATTTATGAACAATGTGTACTAACACTTTATCAGATGAAGAAATGACCAAAATAAAAGTTGTAGATCTTGATGAGTATTATAACTTTTATATTCATGACTTTTTCAGTTCAAATCATTTGGTTTCTCAAAATTTTGTTTGAATTTGTCATTTTTTGAAATTCAAAATTTGATTTGTCCAAATTTAGTCACATGAAAAGATGACCAAAATAAAAGTTATACATCTTGATGAGTTCTACAACTTTAATGTTTACAAAATTTTCATTTGAGGTCATTTAGTGTCCGAAAATTCTATTAGTTCTTTTGAAATTTAAATTTTCAATTTTTAAAAAATTGTTTTTGTTAAGAAGAAATTATAGAATTATATCTATATGTATATCTTGAAATTGTTTATATATATATATTTATACATATATAGAATAATCAAAAAACTATTATATAAATTTGCATTATGTTCTTTATATATAAATTATAGAATTATTAATTAAAATAAATTGAAAAATATTTGTAGGGGCGACTTACTCAGGAATCGCTCCTACAAATCAATTTGTACGGCCGGCTGGTGTTTTAAGTTGCCCCTATAAATGTCTCTAGGTACTAATATAGGAGGGCGCGGGTGACGAAAATTTTTCTAAGTCTGTGTGCTATTCTTCCTCTACGACGACGATAAGCTACCAAAATTTTCTTCAACGCCGTTGGTTCCCCCTCCTCCCTGACCTCTCCGCCCCTAACGTAGTCCATGAAGCAGCCGCACCAATGCTGCCGCCCCATCTCCATGCCCCTAGGCCCCATCCTCGGTAATCCTAGGGCTGCCACACGACTAGGGTTTGAGAGCGAAGACCGGCCGACCGACCTGCCACCGCCCCATCTCCGACCTCGACCTCCCCAGCCTACTTTGACTGTTCGCTCGTCGATCTATGACCTCGAGCTCCCCCACCCCCCTACGGCTATGGTTAGAGGGCCCTAGCCCACTGTGCCACCACCGCCATCCCTTGGTGGCCGTGTGCTCCAGCGTCAGTGCGCACTCCCCATCTCCGACCTCTGCTTCCGACATGGGGGTCTTCTCTGACCTCGACATCCCTGCCCTATGCCCGCTGCCGCCACCATCCCTTTCTTATCCGGGTCTTCTATAGGTATGCGCCCCCCAACACCGCCTTCTCCTCCATTCCTGTTGCATTGAGTTGATGCCGTGCTCATGCTACCCATTGGAATATTCAGTTAGATCAAGCCTGTGACCACTGCGATTTTTCTAAATGTGCTATTTTTTGAATGTGTGCAGTGTGAATTGAGTTACATACTGCTCCCCTTCTGGCTAATGTTCTGTTTTGAATGTGTGAATAGAGTATTAACTGTTGTTGCCCTTGGATTATATTGAAAATTTGATTAATTTGACATTTCTAAATTAGCTTGAGTAATTAGATTGCAACATTGGTCTACCCATTTGTAAACTACTACAGGAAACATTGGTCTACTCATTTACCTTGAGTACTAACTGATGCTGCCCTTGGATGCAACATTGGTCTATTTTGAACAACTACACATTGTTTTAGTTATGGTTCAGTTATCCTATAGTTATGTTCAACTGTATAGTTTCAGCTTAGGTTCTATCCATGTATGTGTAGCAATGCTTCCTTATGCTTTTGGGCCCTGTGAACTTAGATATATTTAAATAACTATAATGCTATTGTCTAGTGTTTGTCCAGAACATGATTTTTGGATGTTTAAGTATTGTATTTAAATATCCTAACTATTATTTCCTAAGTATCTAAAGCAGTGTGCTAACCATTGCTTTTCTCTCCTCTCCTCTCCTCTCTTATCTATTGCTGACCATAGTAGCAGTGTGCTCTCCTCTCTTATCTGTTGCTGACCATATATGCAATTCCCTCTCTATTTTTTCGGCAAGCAGCAGCTGACCATAGATGATGTTGATGACTTGCATATGTATAACTAAGCACAAGCCTTTTGTCGATGATGATTTTCTTACTAAGTTGAGAGCACCTCCCAAAAATGCTTCTACTACTACTTCTACTTTGGCCAATGTGTTGTGTTTTAATTTGTTTTAGTTTGGGGGAGGACCTAGTAGTTCTGGGCCAACTGAGATTTTTCTCCTGTCTTTTAATTTGCTATATGAGTTTTTTCTAGAACCTTCCTCCCTCTCTCTCATCTCTATCTTTCTTTCTGCTCATGAGATGAATAATGTGACTTGAAAACTGAGGTAAAGGGCTTTTGTGCAATGATGATTTGTTGAATGTCATGAATTTGTTGTTGCTTTTGTTGTTGCTATATTGGTGCTACTGCTCTATTCTCTCTTCTAGTGCTACTCCTACTACTTGTTGGTGCTCTCTTCTCTCTTCTCTCTTCTCTATTTCTGCTGCTGCTACTACTACAACAACAACTATGATTGATGGCTATTTTCTTCACTTCCACTAGGAAATGGGCCCTTGCTATTTTGGTTTCTATGAGAAGAAACCTAGGATTTACATGTCTTGGCATGAGGCTAGTGAACATGTGCTTGGGTTCAAAAATGTTATACGCAAGAAGTACAACAACTATGACCATGCACTTAGAGATTTTAATGCCTATGTTGGAGCAGCAACTACCTCCCCTAAACTAGTCCTAGCTGATTATGGTGAAAGCATCCCCCCTTGGGGTGGTAAGAGTGGTTCTTAGAAGAATGTGATGATTATCAGTCTGTTGGTGATGGTGTTTGGACTTTGGATGAGGCTTTCCATGAGCTGCCAATGCAACTACAATACTTAGGCCTATGATGACACAATTAGATGGTCAATGAGCAGCCAATGCAACTGCAATATTCTATTGATGTTGTTGTTCTTCCTTGCTTCATTGTTAGCTAGTTAATTGGGGACAACTCTTATTGTATGATGATTTAATTATGGTGTCTGAGACAATGTGGCTTCCTTTCTTTGTCCTATCTACTCTTGAAATGAATAATGTGGCTTCAAAACTGATGCAAAGGGCTTTCGTGCAATGATGATTTCCTAGTTTTGTCCTACTACTTCTACTACTATTCCTACTACTCTCTTCTCTCTTCCCTACTTCTACTTCTACTACTACTACTGTCCTACTACTACTACTACCACCATTCTCACTACTACTACTGTTGTTGTCCTACTACTACTATTGTTGTCCTACTACTACCACTAATGTCCTAATTCTACTACTCTCCTCTCCTCTCCTACTAATTCTACTTCTCATACTCCTCTCCTCTACTACTACTCTACTACTACTACAGTCCTACTACTACTACTACTACTACTGCTGCTTTTTTTGGGCAAGCAGCAGCTGCTTTGTTTAGCCTCCTACTACTTCTACTACTACTTTTTTGGCAAGCACCAGTTGCTTTTTTTCCAACTCTCCTCTCCTCTCCTCTATTTTTGCCTATGATGAAATTGTCCAACTCGATACATTATCTAGAATATGAGCGGATGATCAAGAACTCGTGAGGAACATGACATCATTACTAGCCACCCCTATAGTACCTTCTCTCACTTCTCTATTATGATACCTTTATGCTACAAGTTCTTGATCAAATGATGATTAACATGTTTCTGAGGCCTCTACTATTACTCGTTTTGTGATCAAATGATGATTTGAGTGGCTATATGCTGTTGTCCATGGGCTTTTTTGTTTATCTTGCTTACCATGGTGTTTTTGTTTACATGTGGATAGTGCTATTTTTGACTGTGTGCTCACTAGTCTATTTGTTACTAGTGTAAAAAATGGACCCTAGGCCCATTTACTTTGGATTTTGGAGTTTGATGACCAACACAACCAAATTGGACTAATGAATTTGCAAGTGTTTGTTTTATAGTTCAATAGGGTGCAAGACGTGACTTGGACAAAGGAGACAAGATGATCCAATGATCAACACCTTAAGCTAGACCCTAGGAGCACAAGAGAAGACCCAAGATATCAAGCATAGTCCAAGCATGAAGATGGGAACCAAGCTGGACGCAAGATCACGAAGAAACAAGCTTGGCAGAGGTGACCGAACGCGGCCCTTATAGTGACCGAACGCGTCTGATCGGTAGTCCAAGACTACAGCAAGCATTAGTAGACGACCGGACGCTGAAGAAAACATGTGACCGGACGCACTGATGGCACTATTCATCATCACGACAATGTTTTCAGCATGACCGGATGCAATGGCACTGGATGACCAAACACAGGAACTATAGCATCTGATCGAGTCCAGAGAGGTTCTAGAGCGGTGCCAGCACGACCGGATGCGTTCGATCAACACTGACTAGACTCAGCGCATAGTCCGATCAACATGCACGCTCCAACGGTCAGGATGACTGGCACATTCGGTCAGGACGAAAGCAGCATCCGGTCAGTAGCAAAAAGCTGGGTTTTGCCCCCAATGGCTACTTTCTTAGTAGGGCTTATAAATAGACCCCCCAACTGGCCATTTGAGATGAGGAGAGCTGAGGAAACATATCAAGGGTGTTGATACACCATTTTAGTGATCTCCACTTGCATAGTGCTTAGTGATTCATTAGGTGATTAGCGTAGGTGCTTTGCAAAGTGCTTAGGTTGATTAGGCCACCGCTTATGCGCTTACTCTAGGTTTAGGCCTAGTGTTTAGTGAGGTTTGCACACCTCTTATCACTTGGTGCTTGCGCGCACCATTGTTGTACATCGGAGAGGCTTGTAGTCTTGTGAGATCACACCAACCGCGTTTATGGTGTGGCCACCACCGTGTATCGAAGGGAACAAGGCCCACGGTGGTTCGGCCGAAAGCTTGATAGTGAAGACGACAGGGAGCGATCTGAGAGAGGCTTGCTGGAAGGCACACCAGAGACCCACTTGCGCATGGGGAAGGCCCAGAGCTATCCATAGAGTTACTCGATAGGGAGCTTGGCCCTTGCGAGGGATTCCTTACGAGGGGCTCCAACGAGGACTAGGGGGAAGCTTGTGTGCTTCTCGATACCTTGGTAAAAATACTAGAGTCATCGACGGGAGTTTGCATATCTCTACCTTACTCTTTAGCTTCCGCATTTACATTGCTTGCATAACTCCTTTTGTGGTAGAGATAGCAACACACTAGCAAAACTGTAGTTGCACATTTAGATAGTTTATCTTTTCCATAGGTTTTGCTAAGGTTAGAAAAAGATGTCATAATTTAAAGTTAGAGTTTTAAGTTGCCTAATTCACCCTGCCCCCTCTTAGACGTCATGGTCCCCTACAACTAGTACTACTACTCCTACTTGCTAATGCTACTGCACATATCTCCTCTCCTCTCCTCTACTCTTCTCCCCTCTACTACTACTACTGCTGCTATACATATCTCCTCTCCTCTCATCTACTACTTCTACTACTAATATCCTACTACTACTTCTCCTACTCCTCTCCTCTTGTCCTACTACTACTTCTCCTACTCATCTCCTCTCCTCTCCTCTACTACTACTACTGCTATTGTACATATCTCCTCTCCTCTACTACTACTACTGCTATTGTACATATCTCCTCTCCTCTCCTCTACTACTCCTCTCCTCTCCTCTACTTCTACTACTGTTGTCCAACTCGCCTCTCCTATCCTCTACTACTTCTACTACTTCTACTACTCGTCTTCTAGCCTACTACTACTATTGTCCAACTCTCCTTGGTGCTCTAAGTTCATGAGCAAATGATGATTTACATGTTTCTAGTGCCTCTACTTTAATTTATGGCTCGATGATAAAAAAAGGGTGTAGTGAGACTGCATGACAGTCAAGTATTTTTTCGAAATTTGAATTGACCCTATGCTTCTCCTAGGCCAAAAGCTTCTAGAGGAAGCTCGTGTCGAATGGAGTACCATTGGATACTAGTCGCCTCCAGGAGTTTTTGGTCCAGTTGTGCCATTGGGTTTTCTTTTGTTTCCACCTCTCCTATTAATGGTTGTCATATTAGTCTATGATCCGTGATCACCAACGGGCGATGGATGGTTGTATATTGCAGCAACCTGCTAAATTGAGAGCTATATATGAATATCTATATGCTTTCGTAGCCTTTCTCACATCTCTAAAGTCAATTTTTTGCATGTATTAGAACATAACACAAAATGACACAGACAATGGGTGATGCAACCTAAAGTCCTAGGCATGGGCCCACCTTTGAAGAGGCAAAACTAGACATGTTTACTTAGGAGCAATTCAATGAGGAGCAAGACAATGATCTAGCAGTGATGCTTACTCAGGAGCCGTGCGATGAGGAGGCTGATGAGAGGCAAAGAGAGGAAGGGGGAGCAGAGAGAAGAGTAGGAAAGGCTACTAAAGGCGATGAAGAAGATGATGATAACAAAGATGACGATGATGAGGATGAAGAAGAGGGATATGAAAGACCCGAGGATCCTTTTCCATGTGAACCCAGATGGAGGCTAACAAAGGAGGAGTTGGACAAGGACTTTGACCCAAACAAGGAGATAGGGATTTATCCTTAGTTTGTAAATTGTGCTAACACTTTGATCATGTTAGAATTACTAACACTTTGACCTCCCGAATTGGCCCCTCCTCAAACCCAAAGAAGACATCGGCAACATCTCACTAGACAAGACAGAATAGAGGAAGGGGGTGCAAATGCAAGAACCATAGAGTTGGACACTAATGACTCTGCTCCACAACCCAAAGCCACAGACTTAGGTAGCAAGCCAAAGAGGAAATGGGGGGATAGAAACACCAACTGATATCTAGAAAAGGCACTCTATGTGATAACAGAGGTTGGGACAGCAAGGGAGATCCTCGAGCTAATAGAAATGAGAGCAAGATGGCATAATGCAATCAGGGCGTTAGTAAGAGATGAGCTAAACCTAGCAGTCAAAACTTGGAAACTGGTATAAAAAGAAACAAAGATATTCTTAGTCGATAAGTTGTTCACCAATTTCAGGTTCCCAGAGGGAACCCATGCAAAGGTACGACATCAAGCTCTTTAACAACTTGGGGAGTCATTCCAACATTAGAAGTTGAAACTCAACATTAAATACATCCAAAAGGGGTTAACTCCCTTCTATGAGTACGGCAAGATAATTCCTGGAATGTGGGTAGATCTTGTGGCTCAGAAGACTTCACCAGAAGCATTGGCCATCAGTGCTCATAACAGGGAGCTAGCAAAGAGGAACATGCACCACCATCATCTAGGTCCCGGTGGTTACTATAGGAAGGAAGCTGAGTTTAGGAAGATGGAGGAAGAGGCCACCGAATCCAGGGCATACAACTTGAAGGGGGTTTCAAAGCGTGCAAAGCACTGGATCCTAGGAAGGAATCTAGAAGCATCCAACGCGCTTAAGTTTGATAACCCAGAGACCGAAGAGGCTGTATTGAAGATACTAAAATATGGTGAAGAGAAACTATAGGGCTCATTCAAGCCTTCTAGAGAGAGGGACGAGCTTAGCCATGCCTTGGGAAACCCCAAGCACATAGGTCGCGTCAGGGGGATAGGGAAAAGAATGACATGGAAGTATGGATTTGAAGAGGACAGAGACATGTACAAGAAACATGGCAGAGACCGAGAGTCTAATCTGGAGCTCCAAGTGAAGGCTCTAGTTGCGAAGGTGCTAGAAGAGCAAGGACTGTCTATGGAGCCATGAACAGTAATGGCGCCACCAGGACAACTAGCAATAGTTGGTAGCCCTCTAGAAGTTCCCAGCAGCCAATGTTCCACTACAGCCACAGCCCTCGTCGATCGCATATGGGAACCAACTAGTTGCACCTTGGCGGTTCTCATTGGCAGGCAAAACACTATGATGGAGGTGGCAATGGGTGTGGCACATCCTCCTAGTAGCTTGCATCACAATAATAGGACCCTGCTAGACTACACTAGGATCGAGGTAAATACCGTGAAGCCTAAATTCATGTAGTGGAAGATAGACCACGCAACTCCTGAGGGACTAGAGTTACTTAGAGAAGTAATGAATCAGTTCATCCTCTAGCACAAATGGGACATCATATTGACTGCTTGTACGCCGCCTGTGTAAACATAGGTACATTTTGAGGGAGTTGTTGAGGAGGGGGAGATACATGACCACCACTTGCCTAAGATGCCATGGTCTTCACCGCCTCATAGCGAGCATGTGTATGAGATGCCATAGTCCTCACCGCCTCGTAGCGAGCATGTGCATGACATGCCACAATCCTCACCACCTTGTTGCGAGCACATGCATGATGAGGTGGCACAGTCTTCACTACAAACAGAAACGACACATGCACAACAAAAGGCCACACAACAACAAAAAGTGCCTACAGAAGTTCATGCACAAGAAGGTGCCCGCAAGGAGCCAGAAATTCAAAAATTGCATCCAATGTACATAAGGTGACCCTATGTGCCAATCCTAGACGTCACGAGTGTGGCCAAGTGGTTTGCCCATGACTAGTTCAAGCCTGAGAACCAAATCACTCAAGTCACAGGATCTGAGAAGGCCATCACCAGCAAACGGCAACTAATCCAAGCCAAGGCACCAAGCAAAGTCAAGTATGTAAATGTTGATTGCATCAAATGGTCAAAGGATTGCTCAAAACAATATGAAAGAGGCAAACATTTCCTACCCAACCGGTTGATCATGTACCTACCACTTGGAATGAGAAGGTTTCATGATTGGTACTTACATGCTCTCTCGACGGACATAGAAGTCATTGAAGCAAGGTACCCTAGCAAGACATTTGGAGGCCCAAAACAAAAAAAATGCCTTTACATTTGATGACGTCCAGACAATGTTTCACCTCAAAGAAATGGAAACCAATCTCATCAAAACATGGTGCCTGTAAGTCCTTGTCATCTTGATTTGATTTGTAGAATGCAAGTCCTTGTTATCTTTATAACTAACCCACAACTTGATTCATAGAATGCAAGTGCAGATTTCAAATCAAATGCCAAGTGCGCAATCAGGGTACTTAGACCCTCAATTAATAGCCCAGACATTGTTTACTTACCCCGACAAGTGGAAACTAGATGACAAAAACCTAGCCGCTGGAGAGACCATTGAGGAGAAAGAGAAAATCTAGCAAAAAAAGAATAAGGGACGAGTCCTATAAGGTGGTGGCATACATTTCAAGAGCTTTGTCCAGAATGCAAGACAAAAGTCCTATATATCTTCCCTACAACTTTGAGTAAGTTCCACTATATCCTTTAAATTAAAAAATACACATTATTTTGATAGATGCAAAAGAGCTTATCTATTTCTATGATTAAATATGTCCAGCAACCATTAGATTTGTATAGGCGTCAATCTCAAGCTAGGCATGGCATGGGTCATGGATCCATTGGATGTCGATGAGGCAAGATATAAAGATTTCATAAGCATTCTCTAGACATACACATTCAACCATCCTCTTTACCTTATATATTTGTATATATAATTGTAATGTTGACCTTTGGATACTAACAACTTGCATCTATTAAATTCATTCGAATAGGGCATACAAGTACTACGTTAACACTCTCGGAGGCATGCATCATCCAGATAGGAAGAGTAACCTATACATCAAAATAAAGTGGTCGATAAGTGTAACTTTAGTATTTCCATTACGTTGCTAACACAAGCATTACTTAACAATTTCATATGCTAACAGTGCCACAAGCAGGAGTTTGGGAGTGTACGCTATGGATATTACGTGTGCACTACCATGAGTAACACCGGTGCGTACAGGAGACACCCCTATAAGGTAAGTTAGAACTACTTCACTCGCAGTGTCCTAACATATGTTATGAAATTCAAAACGTAACATAGTTTTCTTATAGTGGCTTGAAGAAAAAGGAATTAGAGCGACACCACTTGACCCTGATAACCTCCTAGAGCTCATTGGGGACCTTTGTAGCTTCATAATGGACCAAATTGTACATGTCAAAGGTTTGTACCATGAACTAGAGTATCTATTTGGATGACAACCTTGGTACCAGGCTCTTCATGAGTGGGAAAGACTAAGCAAAGGTCAATGAAAACAATGTGTATGTAATGTTATTGGACTTTGTGGACTAGACTTGTGAATCATGTGTATGTAATGTCATTATTGGACTCTCCGAACCAGACCAGACCAGACTGCACTCATGATTAATTATTTGTTTTGAATTGTCGTTTGTGGACTTTGAATATATGCATTATGTCATTTGTGGACATTATGGATCTGAATATATGCATTATGTTGTTTGTGACTTATGAATATAATGTTTTCAACTATATGAATTATGTGGTCAAATTTGAAATTGTGAATTTGAATTTGAATTTGAATTTTTTGGTGGGAAAATGGGTTATAGGGGCAGCTGGTAACTCAAGCCGCCCTTACAAAAAACTTAATAGGGGCAGCTGGTAATACAAGCCACCCCTACAAATCCTATTTGTAGAGGCGGCTTGTATTACCAGACGCCCTTACAAAAACATTTGTAGGGGCGGCTTAGGAACCGCCCCTACAAATCCATGATTTATAGAGTCGGTAGCATAGGGGCGGCTGGCCGAGACACCCCTATAGAGGCTCACCAGCTGCCCCTATAGTGCTTTTCTATAGTAGTGTCACAGCCGGTTCAAAGGATCTAGATGGCTAGAGGCCGGAGGTGAATAGCCTATATATAAAAATTGCTCTATAAATTGTATA
This sequence comes from Miscanthus floridulus, assembly GCF_019320115.1. Classification (NCBI taxonomy): domain Eukaryota; kingdom Viridiplantae; phylum Streptophyta; class Magnoliopsida; order Poales; family Poaceae; genus Miscanthus; species Miscanthus floridulus. The sequence goes on from NC_089592.1 coordinate 74,380,988, forward strand.
GCACTGTAGCTAAGTAGTTGGCACTACTATGATCACGGTTTTCTAGGATGACCAAAAAAGATTTCTGAAGGCGAACATCCTCCAACCTATTCACTATTTGGGATCAACCCATGATAGTTTGTTGAGGGATCAACTCATTCTTATCATTCTTAACGAATATCATACTTCCTTTCTTTGGAACTACTTGCACGGGACTAACCCATTCACTATTTGAGACATGATAGATTATGCCCACGTGTAAGAGGTTCAAGACTTCTTTCTTAACAAAATCTCTCGTCACATTGTTTATCCTCCTTTGAGAATGCGATGTGTACAGAGGGAAAGACATACTAATTCACTTGGGATCTTATAGAGAGTATCCAAGAATAGATCGATGTCTTTCTAAGATGGTGGTGAGTCAAAAAGACTCCTAGGAAAGTTTGCCACTAACGATCACGAGGAATTCTTGACCCACCATTTGGAAAAGCATATTTGAGAAGAGGCTTAAGCTCAATGGGAGGTCAAGATGGCTTTAGTGTTTCATCTAGCCTGAGGGGTCATTCTTGTGGTTCCTCTGCTTCCACTTTGAGTGGATAGATTGAGTTAGCGAAATAGAAAGATTGATACTTTTTTGAGCTTCAAAATTAGGCTCCCTTGTTTTTGTCTTTGAAGAAGTCTTTCTAAGGGTTGTCCTATCAAGAGATCAAACTCTCAGATTTCAAAGATGAAGAAATTTAAGAGAATCTTGATTCCCTCAATCTCAAGGGGAATTGGTCGAACAATCCTAGAACATTGAAGGACTTTTTGGAAGGACTTTTCAATAATTTATCAGTTGGGGGTAGAGGGTATGTCGCCAAAGAATTTATCAGTTGGGTTGATTCTTCCTCCTCCTTATGAAACTCATCATGAATGCTAGTATGGGGAGTGTTTTCAAGAATTTTGTCAAGAACGATCCTCCCTTAAATGGCAGAAACGTGTAAAAACTCATCCTAGGGCTATATCAAGGAATTTTGTAGAACCTTTGCTAAGACCCATATCAAAATGTTGCAAAAGTGTAAAATCAAGTATAGCAAGATCGGGGCCAGATATAGATAAATATGTAATATGGGCCCACACTACACCTAAAGGTTCTTTGGGTTTTTGTTCAAAGTTGAGCACCTCCTTACAAAGATGGTTTGCAACTCTTCCCACTCTCCTTGTACACTACCTATAGATCTAGTGTACCCGTGTTTAGCTACTCCCATCAAAGAGAACAGAAATAGCTTCCACTTCAAGGTTTCTTGTTACATGCTATCCATTTGAAGGCATGAACACATTTGCTCGAGTGCCCAATGAGTATACATGTTCTTGTCCTCTTCCCATCAAAGGATTGTGTCGGGTACCATAAAACAGGGTCCCCTAAGCAAAAACTAAAAAAATCACTTAGACCTCGTCAAAATCAAAGCCAAGAGACAAACTATTGGCTAACCCCTGGCTTTGTCCAAGGCCACCGACTCTCCGCCTCGCTCGAGGCCTCGCACGAAAGGCCTTGGATGGCCTACTGAACCTCTGCCTCACTCGAGGCCTCGCACAAAAGGCCTTGGACATGGTATCAATTCTCCATCTCGCTTGAGGCTGGCTCGGCAACGGCCTCGTCGCCTCTGCCTCGACCGATCTCCCTGATAGAATGTCATGCCCAATTAATGCGACCAACCACTCTTGTGACATTAGCCAGATGACGGCTCGACACAGCAGAGCGGCCAACAAGACGGGAAGTCACATCAACATTATACCATCTGGGGCAGGATGGGGCAGGGGTTACCAGCCGCTATGCTCGGTACTATGCCCATGACCGATGCCCACACTGCACTGTGCTACCTAACCCCTGCTTCAGGAACAACATGGCATGGGGAGTCAAGTCTAGGTCACTATAGCCTTGGAATCAGTGTACAAGACTAACTGCTCCCACCGAGCCTCGGCAATCCACTTCAGGGTCTCAGCAGCCTCGGGATTCACACCCACCAAGCCCCCCATGATGGCTCAGCCTTGGCACCCATCGAGCCTCAACTCTTTACACCGTCGACACATAGCAACCGGCATGTCGTCCGCCATACCCTACGTCAAGCTATCACTAGAGCTCCCACGTCGCACAGGATTAGGTGTGACCGGTGCGTTGCTCCAGCACCTCAAGGATAGGACCACTCTGTCGACCATGCCGCCACAGTGATAAGCTACAGGGCTCAGAAATGTCACCTTCGCTCATAGGACGCTGCGTAGCAAACACATGTACCACCCCTGTCCCCCTTCAACTATAAAAGGGGGAAACAGGGGCCGATTCTAGGGACGGGCTCACGAGATAGACAAACACAAACATAGATAGACTGACTCACTCACTCGCGCAAGCGACACTCTATAACACGCATGCTTCCTCGCTGCCCAAGGTCAACATCTCAAGCCATTCACACCACTCCACGCAGAGACCTAGGACTCGCTCCCTCTCTCGCCTTGCTTGTAACCCCCTACTACAAGCACTTCGGTGCAAGGAATACAAGTTCGATCTCTTAGACTGGACATAGGGCACCTATTGCCTAAACCAGTATAAACCTTGTGTCTCTTTGCATCACCATCTAGGATTAGGGGCATGCAGTACATTTTCACTAGTTGGTTGCGGGCCCACCGATCCAAAACACCGATAGATTGTTCCCAAACCATGTTTATGAAGCAAGTCCAAAGCTCATAGCCAAGTGTAAGAATAAGTTTTGAAGATTTAGGAGGCTCCAAACATGTGCTCTTTGGAGCAGCGATTTGATATAAAGGAATTGGGCCCATGGTATAAAAAGGAAAAGATAAAAAGATGCAAGGGTGAACTTGGTTCGAAGATAAAAACAATTATCGTTCCCTAGTGATAGCGCCAGAAAGCTTGGCAACTTTATGTGGCAAATAGGTAAAACTACAAGCGCACAGTTATCAATGTAGCTTTCACCTGTGAGTATTCCAAGGTATCAATTTTCATGAGGAAAGTGAGTGTTCTACTAATAAGGATCAAGTAGACCTATGATGACAAAGGTGTTTAGGATATTTTAGGTAGAGAGGAGCTTTATGGTATTGGTACTAGATCAAAGAAGAGATTACTAATAAGATTGTTCACTTCAGAGCTATGTATCAATTAAGCGCCACAAAAGAAAACTTTCCATTACACCTTCGGGCTATATGGTTTAAGGACTTGGCCAAACACATAGTGGACTATAGACTAGATGAGGCTATCACCACCCACTAGCTAACATACATCCAAGGAGGAAGCTACAAACATTGGCAAACGATAGTCTAAGCACCATGCTTACACTAACAAAAACTACTCTAATCTAGGCACCAAAGGTTGACTAAAGCATTTAAAGAGAAAGAATAGTCTACTAGTGAACAATAAAGTAAGCACTTACATGATCAAGTACCTCACACCAATAAGAATAATAGATGTAGCTCATAAGAAGCAAATCCCCATCTGCTAAGATACAAGTGGGAGATGGTGCCAATAGGCCTGCACTCCTCTAGACTCTCTCCCTATTTTCTACACTTCTATAGAGGTAGGGCTTCACCTTGAGCTTCACTTGTGTATCCACCTTTTGTGTCTCAAGGGTAATCTAAGAACCACTATTTATAGCCATAGGATATCAGGGGGTGTGATGGTGTCGGTGTTTTGAGAACCAATGAGTAAATTTAGCGCTGCGCTACTCAAGGGAGTCGATGGCTAGCACTTGAGACACAAAGGAATTATACTAGTTCACAATGAATCCCTACATCTAGTGCTAGAGACTACGATATGTGTTCCTCGGTTCAAGTGCTCCAAACGGCTTATAATAAGGGGATGCAAGCTAGGATTCTACGAATAGAAAGCTAGAGGTAGGGAAATCGATCTTCCTAAGAAGAAGGCCTGACTCCCCTTATATAGCCATGGGGGTCGGGATACATGCAGAAGTGAAGGGTTCTCCCAACTCGAGGGATCGAGAGCCCGAGGGAGGGAGAAGCTAGTAAGCTTGGTCAGCAATCCATCTGTCTTGTCCTCACTTCTGTACGCAAGTACGGGTATGGTCATCGAGGTCTTTCTCCCACGCCAAGGCATGGCATGCCATGGTGGCACTGTGCTAGTCGTGGTAGTACTGTGGGAATGGTGGTTGCACCTGCTCCCTTGTATAGCATGGGCTCATTGTTGACATCGTGGCCTTTGTCCTGGTGCCCATTTCTTCATGGAGAAGTCATGGTGCCACTATATGGAGGAGTGGCTATCCACCATGGGCTACCTGCTCCCTAGGTCATGGCCCTATTGTCCTGACCTCTCATGGTTAGGTCAGGAGCATCGAATTTGGTCGGTTCATGGAGAATTGACTCCTAGTCATGTGCCCCACTCCACAGTGGGTATGATCGTACGCCTATCTATCGAGTTAGGTGAGATTTGGACAGCGCCGAGCCACCTGTGATGACATAGCTAAGCCCTAGTGTTGTCATGTCTGTCAGTGGAGTGCTGCCCAAGATGACGCTCTGCCCTAGGCTAGACCTAACGGTCAGCGGGGTGGTCATCCTTCTCGTACCCGATGGAGTGCACTAGCGTCCTATCCAGGTAGGCACATTGAATGCGTCCACCCACCTCCTATCCTTCTCTAGTGGCTAAGGCTGGAGGTGGTCGAGGGCACCACGCGGTGCATGATCGGGAGAAGGGAAAGGTCAAGACGGGCCTCGTACGGCTCGGGTGGTGAGAGGTCAAGGCAGGCCATGGTCTGGCTCGGTCATGGCCAACTGGGCTATTCCTGAGTATCTATCTAACCATATCTTAGGGTTACCCTAGTTATGTAACCATGACAGATGGCTATTTAGGCCACCTGTCCTTGCCTAGCATAGGCCCGACAAAAGCATAGCCCACCATGCTCGGTCTAGGCATGGCACACCAGGCCACGGGGCCGTGTCGAGCTGGGCACCGTGCCTCACTGATGGCTTAGGCACAACATGTCAAGCCACCATGTCGAGCCTTACTAAAAAATAATAAGATTGGCTATATGGAAATGACACTATATTGCTAGCTAGAAGTTCGTAAAAAGTTTTACTTTTTGTAACTTCCCCTCATCACAATCTTTATTCTTGAACTTTGACTTGAATTCCTAATTTGAAAAATATGGCATTAAAAATAAAAAGGATTGTATACTACAAAGTACTTTTTTGGTGAATAAACTAGTAGCATGAATTTTATAATGCCATTATCTTTTTCATGTACAATGATTGTTAGAGGTTGAGAAAGTTATTGAGTGGCAAAAATCTTAAAAGGGCCTATAATTACAATTTGCTAAATTAAAACATATTGATATATTGATTTATAAAAGTAGTAGTAAATGAAGAGTTGAAGTTATTTCTCAAAGATAGAGAAAAGTTAATAAGCACTAATTCACAAACAAAAAGTAGGCAAAGCAAAAACATGCACTAAACACATTCCAAAATTGCTCTACCTTTTTGTACTCACTTTTGAAAAGATAAGGAAGATACAAATGTGAGCTAAAAATATTTAGCTGTGCAATAGAAGTCTTCAATTTGAGAATATATAAAATTGATAAATGTAAGAAACTATAAATGTTGAGCTAAACATATGTGAGGGCCAATAAAAGCATTCCACTAATTTAATGGATTTCTGCATACATGCCTTATTTATAAACTAGGCTCGACTATATATATACATTGGTCCAAACTTCCATCCACCACAATACACTCCATGCACAAAGATCCACAAAAAGTGAAGAAGAAAAAACCACAAAATAGCCATGACTAGTAGCAAGAACAACATCGCCGAGGCCGGCACACCATCAATTGTGGTCGTGGTGGCACTAACACTACTGATGGCAACAGTTGTAGATGCACGACCATACTCGGCAATGCCACCTGCTGTGGTTGGGCATTTGTTGCCATAGGGGAGAGTATTTGTAACGACCTGAGTTATGATACACCATAGACTCCCATTTTGGTCACCCGAGTTCCTATCGGATGGAATTCCCTAACCAATCTCAAGCAACCCAAAACGAAGGAAAGCATCAACATCACTGCAAACTAATCAACAACATCTCAAGTCAACTACTAGTCAACTAAAGTCAACCGATCGGTCACCATAGAAGGATATCACTTCAAGGAATCAGCTCGTGATGTTTTATCTATTAAGAAAGACAAGTAGGTCACCATAAGATCCATGGTGCATCCAAGAGTCACGAGATCAGGTTTCTAAGCATGGTTAAGCAAATTCAGAAACTACCGGATGATCCGTTACGTATATTGGAACCTCCGATAAACATGCAGACACAGCAAATGGAATGGGAAGTGAGTTGTCATCCACTATGGGACAAGGCCCACATGTCAGCATGAATGGGAGATATTTCCCAACACCAGACCATCAGCTCCACTCATCCTCTCCTCATTTCCCCCACACTCTCTCTAGAAGGAAGAATAAGGGAAGGAAAGGATGAACTAGAGTGAGAAAGAGAAGAAGAAGATGGAGAAGAAAATCAAGGTGCTAGAAGGCAACAAGATCAGCCCTAGGTCAAGCACTTGAGCTTCAACAACCTCTCATCCCATGGTTAGCTCAAGAGCCCTCTCTTCTCATTATCTTGAGATCAATCCTTCAACCCTAATCTAAGCATTCTCTTTTGCATGGATGGATCATGAAAGGGGCATGTATCGGATCCTCAATCCTGGTGACAAGGAACTCACCATGAACCCAAGCTAAGTTGCCATGCCCAATCTCTCTTTATATCTAGGATTTCTCTTAATTAAGGAACCACTAGTTACACTAGTTAACCCAAGCCTAGCTATCCTAAGCCTAGCAAATCACCTAAGTCACCATAGAAATACCTTGCACATGCATGAAGGCCGTTACCCAAGATATAGACATGAATCCCCAAGTCTTTACCCAAGAACCCAAGAACATAGTTTCTGTCGCCTGATTGATGGAGCCTTTGTCAATAGGATAGAGTGTCTGCCAAACTTGAAGCCTAGTTGCCAATAGACTAAGTCCCTTGCTGAGTGAGAATATCAGAGCATCTATCGTCATGCCGGAGCGTCCGATGAATTATACTGAACCATAACCTGAGAACCCAAAAGCACCTAGTTCCTACCAGAGTCTCTGTGATTCCCATAGAGCATCCGCCAGAGCCAACAGAGGCAACTCACCTCAACACCCGGCACAATGGAGTATCCGTCAATAGCACGGAGTGTCCAATAGTCATAGTGAATGTGAGATTGGTCAGCAAGTGCACTCAATGGGTCACCAATACTAGATCCTATCCCATAGCAATAGTTTGATAGTAGATGTCTCTTCCTAAGTCCCAAGTAGAGATCCTAGTTTCCTTATCTATGTGCGATCATCTCTAATCCTCGGATCCTCTCCTTTCTAGTTTGGATATCTCGTTTCATGAGGATCATGTGTGAGTCTTCACCGCTAGCTTGGAATCATCATGATCGCCAGCACTAACAGGTAGGCACCTCACTATTATGAACCCTACTTTGGATACTTATCAAGTCACATTATGAGTTATGCATTGCATGTAGAGTAGGATAATGAACTCTTTCACATAACACCTCTTTAAACTATTAGAAGCCTCTCAACTTAACAATGGGAATGGAAACGCTTAATGCTTATTGCTTAGTTGCTTGGGCAACGGTAGAAGTCGAGCATGAGAAGGGAACTCATACTCGCGTGTGTAGGATGCTACACCTGGATAATTAACTATTAAAACCAATGATGGTACAACTTGACCCATCTTACTAATCTAGCTAAGGAATGATTTTCCAAATATAATAATCTTGATGACAACATGGAAATCTTTCTCATGCAAGGGGTAGGTCATCGTGAGTGTGGGATCTCAGATGACATAGCTCGTGGAGCAGTAAGGACCTTGTATTGGGATACATAAGTCCAAGTAACCACTCGTACAGACCACATGTCATGGATAGGGTCGACAAGCCAAGTAACTAGTTGCGACCTGTTTATCCATGAAACTAGCAAGGGGGTGGCATTGGTCTAGAATGTCTGGGACATTGACCGGGAACCCAGTTGAGCCTTTCATGTGACACCCAGGCTAGATTAGAGAAAGGTTGGAAAATATGAGGCAACCCTTACCTGGGCATGGGTATGGTGGTTAGTCCCAACTTCTATGTGGGTACAGTTGTACACCTTTGTAGAGTCTTGAAAGCCTAGAGTCCTTTGGGATGGAACTATTCGGTTGTTCTTTCTTTCTATACATATGGTAGCATGAATGATGGACTATGAGCACCTTTGTTATAATAATAAATGCCTTAATTCTAACATTGAGCATAGCATGTCATACTCTTAATGAACATCATTGCTTTCCGCACTTATACAAATACCTGATAATTACCCTATGCATCCACCAAATACTATATGTTGAAATTAAGTCCTGTGAGTACGCAATGTACTCATGGTGTAGCCATTAAGTTGTTTTATAGGTAAGTAGTAGACCGCGTCGAACAATCGCTTAACCACCGCTATATAGTAGCACTTGGAATGGGCGTGACTCCAAGCATGTTACAAGTTAACTCTGGTTTCCTTGGAGGAGCAACTATGAGTATGAACATTAGTTGGGTGGAGTGGCTGTGTCCATTGGGTGGATCAGGATGTAAAACTTGTGTAAGGGAGTCTAATTTATTTGAATATAATTGTATTAGCTAAGTTCCATCTACTGGTCTGGTGATGGGTTAATAACTAGAATACCATGTGCCACTCAACCTGATCCTAAAGAGGAGTTGCTAGTGCGCTCCTAGGGGCCTCAAAGTTGTTAATTCGACATCCCCCATCGACTTCGGTATCGATCCCTGATAGGGCAGGTATCGGGGTGCGACCGACGGGTATCAGAGCAATGGTTGGCTTGCACATGTAATCCATTTACTAAACCACCATTGACTAGCGCATGACACTCAAAAAATAGAAATAAAATCTAGATTTCTATTTCATAGGACCAAACCCTAAAGGTTAAAGGTAACCCTTCTCTAACTAGTTGCTCTAGCCCTGCTCCTACGTTCAATGGAAGTTGAGTACCGAAGAAAGTTTTTGAATGAAAATAATAAAACATGACAACTTTGCGAGCGCTGACATGGGGCAGGGGTCATAGGATAACCTAAGTGAGGAGTTGTCTTTTGTAATCGCCCTATGCGTAGTATGTTACAATGGTAGAATAGCCAAAGGCGGTAGCAATCCTAATCTTTCATCTCCAAAGGTAGCCCTTATCCCTTATCTCGTCTGGAAATTTTGGCAGAGTCTCCCCTGTATCTTGGCCTTATCTCCCCATCATAGAACAAGCAGACAAGTATGTATTTATGCAAGACTATTGGCCAACATCATAGCCGACATAAGAAGATCCATAGACATGGTTTACCAATATGACATGAAAGTTTCATCAACTTCTCTATTGTTCAACTACAACCATTGTAGCAACTTGGTCACCTCGATGGATAACAACACAACCGATCAAGTATCAAGAGTACCAAAACAAGTATCATGCCTGATGTGGCTGGGTGACAAGCAGACTTCAAATGACCGACATCAAAGTTCTAAACCATCACGAGAGGATGACTAGGACACCATGACGAGCTTCACTGCTATGGCGGCGGTGGCTGCTGCTACTACAAGGAGTGTGGTAGTGGAGGCACCTGTTGATGTGCCTAAGGAAAGGTGGCAGTGGTAAGCATGGTCAGCGACACTCCTACAGTGATAAAGAAGCAAGTGTTAGGACTAGGTAGCTCATAAAATCTAGGAAAGTGAAGAAAAACCAAAGTCAATACCAGTTAGAACTGAGCCTGATGTAGCGTATCCCTAACAGTACGATGCTGGATAGGACGTTGGAGCTACACCTACAAGAAAGGCGAAGTTTGAGTTAGAAAAGCATAATAAGGAAATTTGAGGTGTGAAACACGCAAGGGACGCAACTTGAGCAATAAATAACAAAGGAGTACCTAGAGTCACCAGCTGAAAGATCTAGTAGAGGTGTACGGCAAGGCTGACCTATGACTGCCTGATCTGCTCAATGTTCTGAGCATTAGCCACCATGCCACTATGGACTCCTTGCAATTCTTCCCTGGTGGCAAGCGAGCCCATCCTCTCGGTCACGGTGCTCACTGAATTCTATAGCAGATTGATGGGGCCCTCCTACAAGAATCTCCACTCATGCTCGAATCACTGGTAAAAGTTTCCCACCAGTGATGCTATTGTCTCTTGGGCCTGAGCACGGATGCCTTCGAAGAACGGCTCAAAGTAACCAACTGGAGGCCCCCAACCCTAAACAGCAGCATCTGCACTTCTCCTGCGACCACGAGCACCACCTCGAGCTGAAGACTCACCTCCCTCGGCTACCAGAGCCTAGGGTTGAGGCATGTCCTCAATGGAGAAGTCTGGGTCATTGGAGTGAGGATGAAAGGACTTGTGTTTGACTCCCTCAATACCCTCTAGAGCTGCCGCATGCTTAACCAATGCCATGATGTAGGGCTGGTAACCCAAGGAACCCTTAACCTCATGCTTACACCACATCAGCTCCCCAGCAAGGAAATCAACCTAGTTCACCTTGGTACCGTCTAGAATGCTTTTGATGGCCACGTAGTACTTCTCCCGAATAGCGTCAGTGTTACCCATCTTGGGCAACAAGGTACTACGAAGCAAGCTATTTAGCAACCTTGGTTCCCATGTTAGATACTTGAACTTGCTATAGTCGAAGTTTGGATTTGTATAGAACTAAGCCACCTCACTCTTCTTGTTCACCTTGGGAAGACTTTCCATTAGCTCTCCCTGCTTGCAGGCATGGTAATCAAGCTAGACCACATCTGCAAACTGTGCGAAGGAAGCCCAGAACTTGCCCTTCCTAGTCATCCACTTGATAGTCTCCTTCTCATGGTTCACCTCAAGCGTGGTGTAGAACTATTAGACCATGGCTTCATTCCAGTTGTGGTAGAATCTCATGATGTTATTCAACCCAGCACCTTTAACCTTGGACAGCAACCCTTAAAGAGAAACTTGTTGACTCATGATATCCCACATAATCCACTTCTGGTTGGTACACATTGGAGCTTGCTCGAATCTGCCTCAAAAGAGATCATACTAATCCTGAGTGTGAAAGAATGCATTTGGAGAAGACCATGCGGCTGGCTGAACTGCTTTAGCTCACAAGCTTCATGGAAGGCCTTGAAGCGATCCTCTTTCCACCACTTTTGATTGGTGGGTGTGTTGGTCATGTCGATGGGGTACACAACCATCCTCGGATTGTACTCCAACCCCTCATCTTCGGACTCTACCTCCTCTCCCTTCTCCTCATTGTCCTCCTCTTCCTCATCTTTGTCATCACTTTCATCCCTTTCTTGTTCCTCCTCATTCTCGTCGCTATCATCACCACCACCACCTCTAGAAGAAGATGGAGACTGTGAAGTCGAATTCGAGGATGGCGGCGAAGGTGAAGGCTCACGATGACGTTTCTGCGAGGCTAGCTGATGGCATATTGGAGCATTTGAGGCATTCTTGGACCTCCTCTTGTACATGACTGCTTTCTTGCTCCCCCATCTCCTCCTCAACGTCAAAGTCGTTGTCCAAAGGATCATCACCGTCAGGAATAGGATGGCAGCTGCTGCTGCTAATATCCCTCTTTGGCCTCTTCTTCTCCTGGCCACCACCATGAAGACGAAGAACTGGACGCTTGCAACAGAAGGGGAACAACAAAAAAAATTAGTAAAGACTTGGATAGGAGCAAACAAGCAAGGATTGACAGAGATATTAGATAAAAGAGACTAGACTTAAAGAATTAGAGCAAATACAAACACGGATATAAGAACCAGTGACAATGTCATCTATAGTATGTACATAAGCTCCCTAGTATATATGAAAGGCACCTACAAAGTTGGAGCAACAGGTTGGCTCAAATTAAACTAAGTCAGTACTGCACAGATACTAACGGAGTGTCCGTCGAGCCTATGGACCATTCGTCAGCATGACAGAGAGTAGAAATAGTTGTAACAGAGAGTACGCAGACGCTATCGGAACCTTCCGTTAGGACACCGAAACCTTCCAACGGTGTACAGTTTTGACACAGAGCAACCACAAGCTACAGATAGACCAACGGAGCGACCGTGAAGTTCATGGACCATCCGTCATTCTAGCTAATAGTGCAGAGTAGACAGCAAGGGAAAGTTCTAAGTTCCTCAAGAGTGGCGGAAGTATCCGACAGAGATGCGGACCATCCGATAAGATTTCGATGGCACAATAGCCTACCAATACTCAATCGACAAAATATGAAGATTAAACCAGCGTCATCGCTTACAGACTTGCGTAGAAGTACTCCGAATCGTGCTCTACAAGATCCCCAAGGAGGATTTAAAAGAACCCTAGCCATTGCCTAAATCGGGCAAACCCTAGCTTTTGAATCATGGTAAAAAGGGTAAACACAAAGGGGAAAGAAACGTACTCGGCACCCTGCATCTTGAAAAGGCACTTGGGTGGGCACGTGACCGAAGGAATCGACGAAGAAGCATCCAAGGACTGTCGTCGTGGAGTGGGCGGCGGCGCGGGTGCATGTGTATGGGGGACCGGCGGATGGAGGAAAGAAAAGGACTTGTCCAGGGGCTATTGGCTTATATATAGCCTTATCCTATCGGACCGTCCGCGAAAACGGCGGAGCGTCCACCAAGCCATTAAGCCCGACAGTTGGAGTTAGATTTAATGGTACACCGGAGAGTCCGTAACGGCGATCGGATCATCCACTACTAATTTTTGACCCTGTTGCACTGACACATTTTTTATGTAATTGGACCAAAATTGATGTGATTGCTTGGTATCGCATCAATTCCACGTTTGATGCGAGCTGATGCAATAGCTCTAGATGCAATAGCCTTATCGCATCAGTTTGTTATGACCGATGCGAGAGTTCGCTATTGCATTGGTCATTTGTTGTCTCTTGCATCAAAATAGAGAGATGCAAAAGGGCTATTACATCAAAATCGTTTTGATGCGAGCTCGCTATTGCATCGGGCCATGAATGTCTATTGCATCAAGATAGAGAGATGCAAAAAAGGTTATAACATCAAAATCATATAGATGTAATACATCTAATAAATTTAATACAATAAGAATTTCTATTGCAACAACTAACTTTTGGTGCAATATGCCATATTGCATCGACATTAAGTTCGGTGCAATACAACCTATTGCATCAACATTTAGGTTCGATGCAATTCAATTTATTGCATCGACATTAGGTTCGATGCAATTCAACTTATTGCATCGACATTAGGTTCGATGCAACATAAACTATTGCATCGACATTAAGCTTGATGCAACGAAATCTATTCACTACCATTTTATATTGCATCCATTTTTATTTGCTAAATAATAAAGATTTGCGGCATAGAGATTGACAAAATTACAAAATCGAATGGCATAAAAGGACAATAATATTAATAATAACTTTGATCATCTATATTCAATACTCCCTCTGTCCCAGAATTCTTAGGGCCTGTTTAGTTCCACCAAAATCCTAAATTTTACACTATGCAAAAAGAAGATTCCCCGTCACATCAAACTTGCGGTACATGCATGGAGTACTAAATGTTGACGAAATCAAAAACTAATTGTACAGTTTGGTTGTACTTTGCGAGACGAACGTTTTAAGCCTAATTAGTCAACGTTTTGGACAATTATTATCAAATAAAAACAAAACGACACTGTAGCTACAGTGTCGCTACAGTGTTCCTGCCGGCGCCAATTCGGCGGAACTAAACGAGCGCTTAGATGGTCTGGGATTGGAACCGGTAACCAAGGTAGAAGGTAAAAGACGCTTATATCCCTACAAAGTAATCATGACAGCTGATGGAAATTTTAAATTACGTCTGCATTAATAGCTCTCCTTGCTCTACTTCCGTGCCTGGCCACCCCTCCAGCGCTTCTGCAGAGCTCCACCATCCAATGCTGGATTTTTTTATCAATTTTCTATTAGCATCTAGGCTACCAATGGACGGAAAGTGATAGGACGACCGATGATTGATGTCTGATTGGCCTAGAATAGGAGCTACAATGTCAAGCATTTAAGGACAAGTTTTGAGTCCTAGAACGTCAGTCGGAAGTTTCAGCCAGAACAGTATTTTTTCCTGCACACAAACCAACAACAATACGAACCAGCCAACCGAACAGGCTGTTCTGGGACTGTGGGAGTAGTTTGTACAATATAATGAAGTCAAAGGGCTTCCTATTTCAAAAAAGTAATTACAAAGTTGGAACTGCAAAATAGACCACTAACTTATAGAATTAAACAAATATAGATGACACTTAGCACAAATCAGCATATGATCTTTGTCATTGCAGAATCTTTGATTCAGTTCATCTTGCCAAGAGTCCCTCAAGGTTCATCTTCCTGCTCAATGGAAAAAGTCCAAATGACATGCATCAGTAATATATAATGGATCACAGACTAGGCATCACATAATCTTCCAGATGACTGCATGAGCAGAATCATTTGCAAAGTAGGCATCATAGAATCAGGTATGGCTGAATCAGGAAAATGGAAGTCCTGAACTGAACCAATGTCACAGTAAAAACAGTCTACAATTAGCCTGAGAATGTCTTCTCTTCTTCATGCAAGCGTTGCTTGCTAGTTTCTATCAAGTATGTAGTACAGGTATTTGCTGAAATTAGAAAAACATTCAGTCAATACTGTAATCTCCAGTAAACATACATACAGGATGTATACAAACTTCTAGTTAGAAGATATACTCTGATTCAATCTCCATTGCTGCAGATCAGATATGAATTAACTGAAGCTACATCAACAATTACTGAAGATTTGTATGCTTGTTTAAATAGCTCACCATTTATGGCATCCATCTCTCATACTTGAGCTTGTCCAGTCTGCACAATATATCTATGATCACTAGTTATCAATCATTGTTATACTATGCTACTAGGAATTGCACTATTACAGTTGAATTGCTAAACAATAGACAGTAATCAAGAGGCAAAGAAAGATGAATTTCGCAACTCTTTACCATCCAGTCATGAAATTCTTTGAAGCCCAGCAGCAGACAACCTTATGGAAAGCCTGCATTTTGAGAAAAAAAAAAGGGATGAAAAAATCAACATGAGCTGTTCTAGCTTGAACTTAGAACATGCTATATCATTTTGTTCAACTGGTAATATAAAGGTGTGTCATGGCAGAAGAACAAGTGGGTCACGGTCTTCTCAGCTTTCTATTTTTAAGCGGATCACATAAGCAAAACCGACACTACGCACCATCCAATACTAATATTGAAGCATTTATTAATACATAAACTGCTCTCGGTTCATACTGTTAACATCACATTAATTTAGTTCTCGCTAAAACGAATAGTCACCCATCTAGCATTATTAGTTATGTCAACAGACAACAATTAGATTCAGACTGAACAAGCTGTAAACAGGTGTTGTGTATGCATGGTCTGGGACCAGCAGTGCCTGAAACAAAGTAGAGAGAAGATTTGACAAGTGCTTCTTACATATAATGCCATTTGCTAGCTAAAGAATTAATATTTTGTGACATGTACGCAATTTCTTGTATCTTTTTTTAAATCTAAATCTAAATGCTAATAATAGTTGTCATGATCTGCAATTCAACAAACGTTCATGATAAAATGTGTGAGGTTATTTTTCTACTCTTTCTAGAACTCTTGCAGCTTCCTTAGTCAAATCACAGTCAGCAACAATTAGCTTTGTCAATGGACCGTGTAGGAGGCAAAGTCATACAATCCAGCACTAATCCCATCCCACAACAGGCCACAGATGGGTGTTCGAGTTAACTGCTAGGAAACATATCGATACACACAGGAAGAAAACAAAGTGCCAAGAAAGGGGAGAGGCGCTCACCTGCCACTGGAGCTGCAGGTATGGCACGAACAGCCAAAAGCCCAAAACACGGCGGCGGCGCCACTGATTCCATTGGTCCCGCCACAGGACACGATGGCGCCCCCTTCTAGCCCGCAGACCTGCAACCAGAGGCCACAAGTCAAGCACAACCACTCACCTGTGCGCCGTGGCACGGGGCGGCAGCGACGACGGGGTGAGCTGCCAGCCGGCCACACCTTGGCCTCGCCGTCGAGGATGCCAAAGTTGTGCTACGAGCTCCTCCACGCCGGCAGCGGCCTCGTGCGGAGGCTCGGTGATGACTGCCGCCTCAGAGTGGATGTCCTCCAGCTCCAGTACTCGCATAGGTCCTCCACCACCCGCTTCCCCTTTCTAGATCTAGATCCGAGAGCCAAAGGAGAGGAGGGGATCTCCACGCTGCCACTTGAATCACCGTGGTCTCAACTGGATCTGCCCCTTGTCGATGGGAAGGTGGAGGGGGAAACGGTGGGGAGGTGAGGTCAGAGGTGGAGGGCCGACGGTGGTGGGGAGGAGGTTGCGGTAGGGGTGGTGGGAAGGAGGCTGCGGGAGGGGTCATGGATAAAGATGGCAACGGACCCTGTATCTGATACCCGGGTATTTGATCGAACTGGGATGGAATCGTATCTTTGCTTACCGGTATCTTAAGTAGACAGGAATCCATCCCGACGGATATAGCGGGTACGGGAATGTTTTATATTTACCTGTTCCTGTTACCCGTTGAAAAACCCAACTATTTAAGCTGTTATACGAGTATTAAGCCCAAAAAAGCTTAATATAGGTATTTTGGCCCAAATCTAAACAATCATATATATAGTTTATGTGTTTTAGGAATCCTAATTCAATTTTTTCTCACAATCTTCGCCAGCAGCATAAGCACGCCTGCCTCCTTGGCATCTCGAGACTCTGACACTTATACTCGGGTGAAGAAGAAACGTCTCCGATTGCAAAGCTACGACCACAAGTGTCATTGTTTATCGGGTATCTGTTACCCGACCGATGCCCGACGGGTACGGGGATGGGCAAGAATCTATACCCGAGAGAGTTAATGGGGATAGAGACGGGATGAATTCTCCATAGCGGGGAAGAGAACGTTCCGGCGATACCGATAGGTACATCCGTTGCCATCCTTAGTCGTGGAGACGTGAGGGACCAGAGGGCTCTGTTTGCTAGGATCATTCGACGACTTGGCTGGCGGGAGTGTATATACGCGGATTAAAATTTGAAGTTTAATAGGCTGGCGGGAGATCGACGCGGATTAAAATTTCATTCACAAAAAACGGTGTGAGATATCCGAATCGATTTTGATTTATTTTGGTGACTTCGATAGAAAAAAATAATAGTATCGTAAAGTGGTCAGAAATTTCTAAAAAATAGCATGAAGACATAAGATTGATGTATAAGGTTCTCATAAATATTTCAAATGATTTAACAATGTAAAACTATCCATACATTATTTGTAAATAGATAGTACATCTCTCAATAGTTTCGTATAACTCTACGAGGGACCTATCTCTTTGTGAAGAATGTATAGTAGCGGTTTCTTAAAATCATTTGCAATTTTGGTGGAAAGATTATACGCCAAAAATATGTTGTCACGCAAGTTCGTAGAATTTTCTTACCAAATTTAGATATTATTACAATTATTCTATGTTAATTCTAAAAATAATTGTAATACTATATAAATTTAGTCAGGAAATTCTACAAACTAACATGAAAGCATATTTTGGACCCATAAGGTTTCCATAAAAAATAATTCTTTTAAATAAGGTGAGACTATACATTGTTCACAAAATAGATGTATCTCTCAAATAGTTTCATATAACTACGTGAGAGATGTATCTATTTGTAAACAACGTGCGGTACCGCTTGTTAAAACCATTTAAATTTTTTATGTAATGATTATACACCTAAAATATACTATCATGCAAGTTTTTAGAAATTTCAAACCAAATTTGCATATTATTATAATTATTCTATAAGGTGTCCCTCAGATAATGCAAAATTAAAGTTATTTGATATTTAGCTCGGGTAGTAATAGGACTCAATAGAGGTGTGCTATTGTAACTTCAGTGTAGTATACTACTAGGGGTAGGACTCCAACTTGCATGTATCCACCATATAAACAACTAAAGAGAAACAAAAGGTAGAGACCAATGCATTCACCAAGCCAACTAAAGGGCATCATTCATGCCTTGTAAGGAGTAATTACGAGTGCTCAAGAGGATTATGCTAGATAGCTCCACTTCATTAGATTCTTGTATAGGCAAGAACTAGTGGGTCGTAGACAGTCAAGTAGGATTGTGAGAGCGATAATTACTTGTACTCTTTTGGAGTTGTGTTTTATTGAATTTGAGGTCGGATACGCCAAAATCCTAATATTTTGTCGTGGTTGCTTTAACACCGTCATCTAGAGTTTTCTACATGACTCGACAACATCCTTCTTAATACGGTGCAAGCTTGGTTCATACTCACAATATACTTTAAAACATTTGAGAGCTACTGCATATAACTGCTTTGTTGGTCATAAAAACATGTATAGAATGTATTAAGATATACTACCTCGTTTTTTATTTACATAGGGTACTAGGTTTTTCGTAAATGAAATATTTATCTCCGACGATTGATTTTCAAAAGAAATATATAGCTTCATAATATCAGATTTAGGCTTTTTATATTTGTTATATGAAAAACACTATCATAATATATAATTCATATGTTGTAAAACTATAAAGATTTTTTTTTGGAAATAGCTGGTTATAGATACTCCCTCCGTTTTTTACAAAGTTAATACGACATCTAATAAAGAGGGAGCAGTAATGTTTGACTTAGAAAAAAATTGATATGATACGTAAAAAAGAATTAGGGAGTATAAGATAATATTGTTTAAGATCCTTCACAAAGTTGCCTTAGTTTTTTGAAAATTAGGAGGGCACTCTGGAATGTAGAAAAAGACAGGAAGAAAGAATCGCTTCGCTCTTCAATATTAGATATATTTTAATGCTCAAATATCCTAAAAAGATTTAAAATTTTGTCACGAGTCCAAAAGAGTTTCTTATAACATCATTAAAAGTGACCATTAGTTTACTTGTACCTTTTTTAATGAAAACTTAATAAAATTTTGATTCCATATGTTTGTCTATGAACGATTTAATTATATTTTTTCATTTTTGGTATTAAAAATATTTCATAATAACGACATGTGGTATTTGAATATCAAAAAATATTATGTATTGAAAATTTGGCTAGGGACTAAAATAAAATTTTACAACCTTCTCTAAAAAATTCCATAAAGAAAATCAAAGTTAAGTACAAGTTTGTTCCATTTTGTGTTAAGTCCAAGTTGTTGTTTCTAGTCAACTCTCTCATCTTTAGTGAGATTCAAGGTGATTAATAATTAACACATTTTTTAATAAAAAATAATATAATCTTGATTTTAGATGCTTGTCTGCATAAATGTTTTTTTTGGAATACTATGCATTTTAGAATATAAATGTGTCTGTATCAATTTATTGGAATTTTACTTCAAATTTAAAACTACATGTGTTCTACATAAATTTATAGATGCCGATCACTGGAAAATCTTCTTAGAAAAAAATTAAAATTTGGCTAGGCACCAAAAGTTATAACTTCTGCAGAAGTTTTGGCGGCCTAACTCTCACGTTCTGGGTTCTGTTCGCTTGAACTTATCAGCCAATTTATCAACTATAATCTATAGTATTTTTCTCTTACAACAGTCGGTTTATCAGCTGACTTATGTATCAGCCGAACAGAGCCATGATCTGTGAAATTGAAACAAATCTTATCTACTCATCTCCGCACCCTCTCATCTACAGTACAACCAGCGCATCTTCTTTGGCTTGACCGCTCAATCTTTCTCAACTCCCCAATCCTTCAGCGCCGCCACCGCTCCCTCACAGTATGTGATGCTGATCAACGATCCCTGCCCCTCCGTTCCCCCAAGCGAATGCATCGAGGTGCTGGAGCAGCCCGTGGGGAGATGAACCCTCTCCCACAAGATTCGCGGTGGCGTGGACCCTCCCTTTTGTGGATCCGCTCGTGGCCATCAAAGACGGCAAAGTTCACCCTGGCTCGCACCCCGACCGATCAGCATCTGTGTTGAATGCACTTTAATGATACCCCACCCCCCCCCCCCCCCCCCCCCCCCCCCCCGCCTCCAATTATTGTTTTATTTGTTCGTCATGCAAATCTTAGAACATTGGGGATACTATAATTTTGCAATTTTTTTGTGTCTTATGATCTCAAATTATTAGCATAATCAGCATGTTTGTTGTGTGAACTGAACTAAAACGATCTAGCTTGTATCGTTTTTATAGAACCAATTTATACTTTATCAATTACTTGCGAATTTACTATTTCTGTAGGAACTAAGTCAAATGGCTCAGGAGGCTCAATTTTTATACTTCAGCCTTGAGCATTGCTCTGCTTAGCTATTGTGAGAATAAATGAACTAGGGCACTTTGCTTAGTTGGACAAGGTTACTATGACTAATTTTTCACGTAAAAAATTCTCTCTATACATGGTTCAGTAGATTGAAAACATTGCATATTATCTTTGTATCAGATAACTATGTATACTATGACCAATCTTTGCTAATATGTCTTATCATCTTGCAACATAAAACTTTCGATGCAACAGTGACCATGTATTGCATTGAAACATGCCTAAATCGTTGCAATAGCACTATCAATCCGATGCAATAGTACTTTCTAATTGCACCGATATTTGAAACCAATGCAATACCACCTACATATTGCATCAAAAATCAATGCTAACGCAACAAAAATTGTTCGATGCAATAATTTCTACCTATTGCATCTTGGCACGAAATCGGTGCGATATGCCATACCTATTGCATCGACATGAATTACTATCGCATCAAATTCATTCTCGATGCAACAATGCCCACCTATTGCATTAGATTTTCAAAATTGATGCAATAACAGCGACCTATTGCATCAGATTTGTGTTTGATGCAAGGTGAAGCGATGCAATAGGGTAAAAAATTAGTAGTGATCCATCAGACTAAGCAAAACAGAGAAAACCCCCAAAGGTTGAGGACTACTAGAAGAAAAGGAAAGAATTTTTGGAGAAAGGATTTCAAGGAAAATTTCGCGCAACCCCTTGACAAGCTCGGGGACGAGCTTGAATTCAAACGGGGGAGAGTTGTAACGACCCGAGTTACGATACACCATAGACTCTCATTTTGGTCACCTGAGTTCCTGTCGGATGGAATTCCCTAACCAATCTCAAGCAACCTGAATCGAAGGAAAGCATCGACATCACCACAAACTAATCGACAACATCTCAAGTCAACTACTGGTCAACTAGAGTCAATTGATCGGTCACCGTAGAAGGATATCACTTCAAGGAATCAGCTCGCGATGTTTTATCTATTAAGAAAGACAAGTAGGTCACTGTAAGATCTAAGGTGGATCCAAGAGTCACGAGATCAGGTTTTAAAGCTTGGTTAAGCAAATTCAGAAACTACTAGACGATCCATTACGTATATTGGACCCTCCGATAAACATGCAGAGACAACAAATGGAATGGGAAGTGAGTTGTCATCCACTATGGAACATGGCCCACATGTCAGCACGAATGGGAGATATTTCCCAACACTAGACGATGGTGAACGTGAGGCTGTTCGGCGTAGCCATGGAACCGGGGATGATGACCATCTTGTTCGTCTGAAGAGCAGTACGCACACCCCCTACCTGGCACGCCACTGTCGATGAAATATGATCGGTAGTCTACCTAGGGGTATGCCCAAGGTAGTAGATTATCGGTAGACAGATGCGCAAGCTACAAACAAGATGGTGACGCAAGATAGACATGAGGTTTTATCTAAGTTCGGCCGCCGTAAAGGCGTAATACCTATGTCCTACGTCTGATTGTATTGTTGTATGTCAATGAAAGATGTTTTTTTAGAGGGGTCCCCTGCCCACCTTATATAGTCTGGGGAGCAGGGTTACAGATCTGGAAATTAATCCTAACCAGTTACAATTGCCATAGGTGGCCGGATAAGGATTCCTATTCTAACTGACTAGGATCTTACTTGATCTCCAAGTCTACCTTAATTCCTTGCGTGGGACTCTGAGCAGATTGGTCGGGCCACGCGTCGTCTTCTAGTGGGCCAGACCCCCTAGTCTGGGCCGGCCCAAGCCTAGCCGTAAGGATATAGGGGTTAATACCCCCACAATCCTCTCCTCATTTCCCTCCCCCCCCCCACACTCTCTCTAGAAGGAAGAACAAGGGAAGGAAAGGATGAACTAGAGTGAGAAAGAGAAGAAGAAGATGGAGAAGAGAATCAAGGTGCTAGAAGGCAACAAGATCAGCCCTTGGTCAAGCACTTGAGCTTCAACAACCTCTCATCCCATGGTTAGCTCAAGAGCCCTCTCTTCTCATTATCTTGAGATCAATCCTTCAACTCTAATCTAAGCATTCTCTTTTGCATAGATGGATCATGAAAGGGGCATGTATCGGATCCTCAATCCTGGTGACAAGGAACTCATCATGAACCCAACCTAAGTTGCCATGCCCAATCTCTCTTTATATCTAGGATTTCTCTTAATTAAGGAACCACTAGTTACACTAGTTAACCCAAGCCTAGCTATCCTAAGCCTAGCAAATTACCTAAGTCACCATAAAATACCTTGCACATGCATGAAGGCTGTTACCCAAGATATAGACATGAATCCCTAAGTCTTCACCCAAGAACCCAAGAGCATAGATTCTGTCGCCCGATTGACGTAGTGTCCGTCAATAGGATGGAGTGTCCACCAAACCTGAAGCCTAATCACCAATAGCCTAAGTCCCTTGCTGAGTGAGAATATCGGAGCATCCATCGTCATGCTGGAGCATTCGATGAATTATACCGAACCATAACCTAAGAACCTGAGAGCACCCAGTTCCTATTGGAGTCTCCGTGATTCCCACGGAGCATCCGCCAGAGCCAACTCACCTCGGCACCCGGCACAGCAGAGTATCCATTAGCAGGACGGAGTGTTCGATAGTCATAGTGAATGCGAGGTTGGTCAGCAAGTGCACTCAATGGGTCACCAATACTAGATCCTATCCCATAGCAATGTTCAACAGTAGATGTCTCTTCCTAAGTCCCAAGTAGAGATCCTAGTTTCCTTATCTATCGTGTGATTGTCTCCGATCCTTGGATCCTCTCCTTTTAGGTTTGGATATTTCATTTCATGAGGATCATGTGCGAGTCGTCACCGCTAGCTTGGAATCATCAGGATCGGCAGCACTAACAGGTAGGCACCCCACTATTATGAACCCTACTTTGGGTACTTATCAAGTCACATTATGAGTTATGCATTGCATGTAGAGTTGGATAATGAACTCTTTCACATAACACTTAGAGTTGCTCTTTAATCTGTTAGAAGCCTCTCATCTTAACAATGGAAATGGGAATGCTTAATGCTTATTGCTTAGTTGCTTGAGCAACGGTAGAAGTCAAGCATGAGAAGGGAACTCATACTCACGCGTGTAGGATGCTACAACTAGATAATTAACTATCAAAACCAATGAGGGTACAACTTGACTCGTCTTACTAATCTAGATAAGGAATGATATTCCTAATATAATAATCTTGACGACAACTTGGATATCTTGCTCATGCGAGGGGTAGGTCATCGTGAGTGTGGGATCTCATATGACATAGCTCGTGGAGCAGTAAGGACCGTGTATTGGGATACGTAAGTTTGAGTAACCACTCATACAGACCACATGTCGTGGATGGGGTCAATAAGCCAAGTAACTAGCTATGACCTTTTTATTTGTGAAATTGGCAAGGGCGGTGGCGTCGGTTGGGAATGTCTGGGACATTGACTAGGAACCCAGTCGAACCTTTTATGTGACACTCGGGCCGGATTAGAGAAAGGTTGGAAAACATGAGGCAACCCTTACCCGGGCACGGGTATGGTGGTTAGTCCCAATTTCTGTGTGGGTACAGTTGTACACATCTGCAGAGTCTTGAAAACCTGAAGTCCTTCAAGACAGAACTATTCGGTTGTTCTTTCTTTCTATACCCATGGTAGCATGAATGATGGACTTGAGCACCTTTGTTATAATAATAAATGCCTTAATTCTAACGTTGAGCATATAATGTCATACTCTTAGTGAACATCATTGCTTTTCGCACTTATACAAATACCTGATAATTACCCTATGCATCCACCAAATACTATATGTTGGAATTAAGTCCTGCGAGTATGCAATGTACTCAAGGTGTAGTCGTTAAGTTGTTTTGCATGTACGTAGTAGACCATGTCGAGCAATCGCTTGACCACCGCTGCATAGTAGCACTTGGAATGGGTGTGACTCCAAGCGTGTTACAAGTTAACTCATGTTTCCTTGGAGGACCAACTATGAGTATGAACATTAGTTGGGTGAAGTGACTGTGTCCACTAGGTGGACCGAGATGTAAAACTTGTGTAAAGCAGTCTGATTTATTTGAATATAATTGTATTAGCTGCGTTCCATCTACTGGTCTGGTGATGGGTTAATAACTGGAATACCATGTGCCACTCAACCTGATCCTGAAGAGGAGTTGCTAGTGCACTCCTAGGGGCCTCAAAGTTGTTAATTCGACATCCCCCGTCGGAAGCCGCTTTCCATGGTGGCGACGCCCCCTGATGTGGCTGGGTATTTGCTACCACATGGGCCTAGCAAGCTGCCGCCCATGGTGGCAATGCCACCTGAAATGGTTAGGGATTTGCTACCATGGGGTAGAGTACCACCTTCTGCGCCTAGCCGCACTGGAAATCATCAGCCTCCACGGAAGAGAATACTGCCCTCTGGAGCTAGCAAGCAGCCATCCATGGAGGAAATGGTCGACCAGGGTAACCGTGCACTCAGGTGTGAACGAAACACTTGTCGACAATGTAGGGATGAATACACAAGGATAACGAGATTTAACTTGTAGGAAATAATACAAATAATGAGAACATTCTGGATTGCTTAATAATTTCGCTTGAGTTCATGCTTATGATCTAGGAAAGATCCTGTTCTGAACTCGAATGTCACCTTTGCTTTAAAGATGAAGTGGCCTACAATGCCCTCCAAACAACCTCTGCTTTGACCTTGTGTTGGAATTGTTCGTAATTAGTTGGGTGACTAAAAAACATCGTTGGTACCCACTTGCATCCTTATAGTTAACAAAGATCAGGACAACTGCACAGCTAAATGCAAAAAATTTTGAAACATTGGCAGGAGCTCTGCCTCTCAATTTAAGATGAAAGAATTTTTGTACAAGAAGGGTAATCAAATGAGATGTCTACCACAGGACACCTAAAAGACTAACCTACCCACGCTACGCGAGTACAAACACTACCATGAGTCATCATTGCCGAGCATGGTTGCATAGCAGCCAGCAGCTCTGACTTCCCATGGTAGACCACACACAACCCACCCTCCAACAGGCCCAAAGCAAGAGGCCGCTACAGGTCATCGTTGCCAACCTCAAGCACATCACATAGAGCAGCTCCAACTTCCTATCATGATCCCACACCTTGCCCCTAGTGGTTGCAGACCTCCCAAGCAGAACCCTAATCTTCGAAGAAGGGGGGATCGCCTCATGTCATCGTTGCCGAGCCACGTCCCCGATGCAGCAGCTCTAACATCACACTACAAGCCCCGCCTCCACACGTCAGCCAGATGCTGAGAAACGGAGAGCAACCACCGAGGGTGACATGAAATCCACGATGAATTTCCGACCGCGACGCCAATGGCTCCACTGTCGCTTATCCAAGAAATAGACCAGCTTTTCACCCTTGGAAGACTATGCTAGAGAGGGACACAATGCCCCCAATAGGGAAAGCGGCACCCACAGGCGTCACCGTCACCAAGGCTTTCGTCCAAGTAGCCCCCTAGCACAAACACCGGACCAAGATTCCCCAAGGCTTTCCTTGCCTGCCACTACCATTGTTGTCGCTGTCCTGTCGCTCCACGGAAGCCCCTTCAGAGGGGCATCGATCAGGCTAGGCACTTTTCCATGGGAAACTGCAGACCAAACCGAATTGTCAGTCTATTCCATTTTTGGTTGCAGGTTTGGTTCCTGTGTTTGGAAAAAAACGGTGTTCGGCTTCGGTTGTGGTTTTCTACGCAAACCAAATTGAGCAACCGAAGTCATCACGAGGCCAACATGATCCTGTGATCCACACTGAAGTCCATAGAGGGAAGAAGCCCACCAGACCACCATGGCCCAAGACCCCAGCCTCAGCCCTGAGCCCTCAAGTCCCTGACCCCAAGACCCTGACTCCTCACTCGCTTGGTCGCTCCTCACCCCCGTGTGACCACACCCCCATGGAAACCTAACCCTAGCTGTGTGAGCGCAGCGGCGACACAAGCGCGAGTAGGCGTGGCCATGTGGCCGGCGGGCGTGACCCGCGAGAGGCTATGGGCGTGGCGAGGCGGCACTGCGATGACATGGATGTATCACAGGGACGCGGCGGCGACCAACGAGCGACGTTAGGAGCCGTCGCGCGAGGCATAAGCAGTGCGACGCAAGGAGCCGGCATTGCGACTCATGAGCAGGGAGGATGGATGGTGTTTTTTTCTTGCTGTACTACACTTCGGTCGGTTCGGTTTTAACCGAAAAAAACAAAGTAAGAAACTAAAACCGAAGTTGTCAGTTTTTAGTTTAGAAATAAACTGACGGCCTCTTGCTTCTTCAAAACCGATTTTTAAAAACCAAAAAAACCAAACCGATGTTGCAGTTTGAACCAAATGCCCAGCTCGAGACATCGATGTGCACAGCTGCGTCGCCCGCCACCCCCTCCCACCGAGCAACGCACAGAGTTGGACCTGACTCTCCCGCACACGTAACACCACCGCACGCCCAAAGCCCTTGCCATCTACCGTCGCCAACTCTGGCACCCGTTGTTGTTGGGCGCTTGCCCCACCACCACGGGTGCCGCCCCTTGCCCTAGGGGCGTCGGATCCGGGCTCCAGAGCACTGGTCCTGGCACCCCTGACCAGCGTCGCCGCCTCCGCCATGGCCGTAGAGGAAGGGACAAGCGGAGGAGGAGCCCCACCGCCACCCCCTTGCGCCTGCACAGGCCCGCTCGGCGCCACTGCAGCAGCGGCAGTCGCCCCCGCTGAGCTCCACGCAACTCGCACGGGAGGATCCGCTGGCCCGCTACCGCCAACGCCGCCAAACATGAGGCAAAGCCCCACCGGCAAACATTTCGGCATTCCATATGACCATGCCGACAAACCTACTCCGGCGGCGGCGCAACGGGAGAGGGGGAGAGAAGGGGGCAGCGGCTGGGGTTTGGGGTGCCGCCCATGTCGCCGACGTGGGAGTGACGCAGGGGCTGGGCTCTCCGGAAGGTAGTGACTGACAAGGCCACTAAATGCGAAAATTAAACTAACATTACCTACATACTATTGCAACATTTTTTCCCATAATATTGCAACATTTTTTCCCCAATCGTATGCAGTTCTAATTTCACATCTAGCAACGCAATTCCACACACAAAAGATTAGCAGCCACACGGCCCCTCCAAACGCAAGTAGTCGTACATCAATCCTTGAAATGGGCTCAGGCTCCTGGGCTGCTTCAGGTAGATGGTGTTCACCCCTTGCAGAAGCCAAGCACTAGCCACATCGATGTTGAACAGCCAGTAGAGCCCATGGATCCCGTGCCTTGCTATCGCGTTGTCCCTGCCGATCAGCCCGGTGGCGAAGTGAGGAAGAGCCTTGTCCTGATCGTTGAAGAAAATCTGAGCAAGAAGATTCATCATGCAGGAGTGTTTCAGTGATGACATCTGACGAAAGAAGACAGGAATGCAGATAGGAAATAAAGAGCAAAGTCTTCTTTCTGAAATAACCTGCAGCTCAGCGAGTGCAGAAGACGCGAGAGCGACTCTGAACTTGTAGGTGCTGCTTGGACTGACACTGTCAAGGTTGAACTTTATTTGCCATGTTGTTGGCTGGTAAGTGTTGTCATCAACTTTTCTGATGTGGAGACAGCCACAGATGTTAGTTCTAGGCAGAAGCAATAATTCATATCTATGTTTGTTTTCACAAAAGAAACAGGAAACATCACCTGTTAACTTGAGCATAGAACCAATTGGTGCTATAGTCACTTTGGCCAACTGTGTATACCAGGTCACTGTTAGGGTATAGTTCCGCATATCGTTCCCAAAGTCCATATTGTCTAAATCTGCAATGGCCAACCAAGAACACAATATGATAGGAACTAATGATGACTTGATGCTTAACAAACATAAGTCAGCATGTAGCTTTACAGTTTCAGTTTACCTATCTGCAGGATGGTTGATGTACAATCTATTGACATAGTTGGGGTTAGGATCAGGAACATAAAACTCAGCGGCAGATCGATCAGGTACTCCAATCTCCCACATCGTCGGCCCGTCTCTTGGCGGTTCATACACAAGGTCACCCAAATAAATATCATTCCCTGCATATCCATATCGAATATCTCAGGAAAAAACTAAAAGCTGCAAGAGGAGTGCATAGAGCTAACTGAAGATGCTTACCTGAAGCAATGGTCAGTGTAGCATCTAATCTGTAGTCCCCTATAAAACCCGGAACCCACGCATACAGGTTGTAGTTCCCAGTTACAATGTTCCTTATGTAGAAGCTCCCATCTACATCTGCTCTACACCAGAATTGGTATCCCTGAGGCAATGCAGTATGTGAGAATAAAGTTTTTTATTCTAATAGTACAATGCAACTCATTCTGTGAACATAAACTGGGAATGATGTACATGGCATGCTGATCTACCTTGCACTCTCTTTGCCAGGATCCAGCTTCTCCTGGTAGCGCCAAGCCTACATAGGCTCCTGAGGCATAAAGGTCTTGATCATCTATATACCTAAATGACATCGTGGTTAAGTCAGAAAAGTCTATGGTTTTATCTATATACCAGGGTAATGTAAAAATTCCTAAACTTGTTGCTGTGAAGACTGGAAAGTGGTAGTCCTTGAATATACCTGTCTCGGACTAGTAATCTACCAGAGACGCAACCCCTTTGCTCTGTCTTCTGAAAGTCCTCTGAAAGTGCAAAACAGTATGGCCAGTTTTCTTTCTCAATCACCATCTGATTACACAAGGCAAAACATAAAGAAAACAAAAGTGACTTCCACAGTTTGGTAATACTCATAACATGCAGAATAGATAATTAGGCAGCCACTGCAGTAGTTACTCCTTTGTAATTGAGAATCTTAGAGTTTTCCCACCCAGTACATTATGAGTGTCCCTATTCTGAATTTCTGAGTGAAAATAAACCTGTACTATCCTCAAGCCCTTATATGTCTGACATATTATCACCTGAACTTTTGCATCTTCCCATAGCATAGTTGGGTCACTTCCATCCCAACTGGAATTAAGATACATGAATACCGGTCCATGGACCTTTTTCCAGTATTCTCCATTCGTAAACTTTGGTGAGAGGTCATCCCCCGCATAATGTGCACTAAGAAACATCTGCAATCATATGAAGGAAAACATTCAGAAGAATAAATGTCATATCATCGAATGATCTGAACGCTAGTTCAGATTCCAGACTCTGGATTCCAGATCATGATGATGATTGAACTTACAGCCAGCATTGTGGGGCCAACATGAGAAGTCAAATTTTTCTTCAGGGGTCCTCCTGTCCTGAACTCATCACTTGGAGTGATCTGCCAGAAGCCAATTGGAGGATCAAATGACATCCACCCATGGACATTGTTGTACTGGTCTTCCAAAGAGTACTGGTACTTGTCGTCAACCTTGACAAACATTATCAGCGACGTTCAGATCCAGAATGCAGTCAGATACTTACCATGGATAACCAGCATGTATCATCTTTATCTCTGTCAGGTCATCTTACCTCCCCTCTGAGATCAGGATTTATAGGGTCCACAAGGAGCACAGCCTCAGGGTATGCTAATGGCTGGCCTCGGGGAGGCAATCTGTCGTCGGGCATTGGCATAATTCTCTGCCTGTCGTCAGCCAATGCCATGTAATGAAACCTGCAATGCATAGATGGCTTCAATGGATAGCAACATTCAAACATTCAGTGAACAAGGAAAAAAAATCAGTAACTAGGCTTACTTGTCTTTCCGCAGTTTGAAAGCCACCCTCGTCTCTCCCAAGCCGAAATCAGGCCATCCTTCCTTATGCTCATAGATTCCATAGGTGTAGAATCCGGATGAACCACGGAGGACGATGAACCTGCACAGAAACACTTGATCTGTTGAACATGCTTTCCTTGGCCTCTTGAAATGAACTGGTGAGATAGCTAAATCGCTATATTTGTGCATCAGTCACCTCTTATCGATGTTCAAGGGGACGGCTTTTCCTTCAAGGGAAGGATCCCAATTTCTGGTGAAGGATACCTCAGCCTGGTTTTCATCTTGGTATATGATGCGGAATTCGGTGCCTTTGATCCTGCATGAGAGTGCTCCATTTGAGATTCATGTCTTTTTTTTTGTCTGAATCAGAAGCAAAATGCATTCATAGGGAGGAAGTAGACAAGTCTGAACTTTGAATCCAGAGAGCTCTTACACATCAAAGATGCCAGTTTTCTGTCCTGGTGGGTTCCAAACAAGGTCCCAGTACCTGACACAACATGCAGCAACGATACACTTTGTGAGCTCTGTAACAACATCAATTTTGCATTTTTAGTTTATAAATAACAGAAATGTTAATAAAGTGAAGAAGAATATTTTTAACTGTGCCAAGATCCAATTATCAGCAGTCTCTTGAACTAACCAAAACTAGAGACCGAAAAAAAAGTCATAGTAATGAAAAGATACTAATAAAGTAATCAAAGGACAGGGCAGAGGAAGCAAATTAAAATATTCAGAAACGGTACCCTCTGTTGTCCTCCTTGTTAAGAATCTCCATGAGATTGTCCACACCATTGTAGCGCACGCCGGTGATGATCCCGTCCGGGTTGGACAGCGTCAGCTCAAAGATGCCATTTTTTATCTCAACCTGTGCGTGCAATTTGCACCCGGCTCAGAATATCCCCATCCACGTGGCAGAACGGCGCGGGTGAGACGTCAACCCCACAACAAGAAAAATGCGGGCAGAGTCGCAAAGATGGGGATGGATACTCACATATCTGTCGCTGACCTTGACCGTGACGCCGGCGGTGGCGTCGACGGCGCCGGCCGCCGGCGAGGCCGCCCGCGGAGGGCCCATGCAACAGGCACAGAGGCTCCTGCAGCTTGAGACCAGACAGACAGATGCGTATGGCACCACGAGAGATGAGGCATGTGAGCGTGTGTATATATAGAGAGAAACTGGCTGATAAATCTAGGAGAAGTAATGGCGGCATTGCCCAAGCACATGGATGCGATTAGCAGCAGGAGCAGGAGTAGTACCTAAGCTTCCCCATGGATGATGGACGGAGCAAGTCCTTTCGTCTTCCACTACCTGTTGCCGGGTGCAGTTGGGATGGGCGTACGTGGAGGCGCTTAGATGGGCGGCGGTTATGTTATCTGTTATCCCTTGGTTTGGAAAGCAAGCATGCGAGGAGGAGTGGAGTTGAAGCCAAGGAGGAGGAGGCGGAGGAGATGGAGCGAGTAGGAGGCGGGGCGGCAATGGTGTCCGAGCTCCGGCCCTCGTCCGCGTCTTCAATTCTTGGTGGTTGGTCGGCAGTGCACTGCACACCTGTGGGTGTTTGCTGTCAGCTGCAGGAATAGCGAAGATGGAAGTGGCTCACTGGCTTGTGGCTGCACCGAAAGCGGTTTGACGCTAGCTCCGATCCTGCCTTCAAGGAGCCTTGTTCATCTGTGAGTATACGACTATATACGTACCTAAAGTTCGGCTGATCAAAGTGTTAGCAATGACTCATAGCCCAGATTTACATCACGACTTTGATTTTAGCACCGACATACGGTGTTAGGCTCTCTTTGACAAGGATTGGACTTCTCCAGAAAGGTAAAGCCAAGCCAGAGAAAAAACATGTTTTGGCGATTCAGGCTTGTAGTAAAAAATGATTTTAGCTTTAGAAACCGTTCTCATACGTACATGTACATATTTACAGAGCTTTTAATTAACTTTTTAATTAAATTAGTGAACAACTTCCAACAAAATTCTTGCCAAAGACAACCTCAAAAGATCTGGTAACCATTTCAATGAGTGCGTGTCAAAGACTGAAAGAAAAGGAACATCTGAATGAGTCGGCCATCCGATCCTTTCGGAAGTTTGGTTTAAGCAGGGAACGACGAATCTTTTTCCTTTCTTTTCTTTTTTGGCAGTTGGATAGATTTGATTTGACAATGATTGTTAAGCCCACTGCGAGGTGTTGTTGGAATTCTTGATTAAAGTAGTACTGGTAGACTAGTAGGTGCCCTTGCAAACATCATGATTCAGCAATGACTGGCAATCGATGTTGCCACTGTTAAGCCGTGCCTAATCAGAATATCAGATACTAATCCGAGCTCAGCTCTACATTAAGTATGGCAAGGCAAATTTCGGTGGTGCGCGGCCGTCCATAACCAGGGGCATGGACACGTGGAAGCCGGTAGCTGCCGCGCCTAGAGCGTGTCGCCATCGTCTCGTCTTGAGGCCCGATGACAATTGGCAATTGGGGAAAGTGTTTTGGCCTCGTCTTCCTGGGTCACCTCTTCTCCGCCGAGATCTCTCTCTCATCCGCCTTGGCCGATCATGCAGACATCGAGGACTGCAAAGAACAGTCGTCACGCATGTGATCCATGGAATTTTCTACCTTCTCATGTCGTCCGCTGCTGCTCCGGTAGGCAGAGCATGACAGCTGCCATGCTCACGGGCTGCTACTGCCTGGGCGCCTGGCTAGAGAACGGTCGATCACTCTGAGTATTGAAGTACGATCGAGCTCATGGATGTATTAGGGTGGAAGCTTCACAGGTCCAGGACAAGAGGTCGAGCTAGGCAAGTGAAATGAGCAAGGATCGCCTAGGAATTTATACTCACAATAATAAGCAGACAAGCAGTGGAGGGGGATCACAAGAGCATAGTAGCGGTATGGTACCTTAGAGCTTGCAGTTGCAGAGAGGCTGACCAGCACGCAAACAGAGTAGCAGACACGGGGAAAAAGAGGAACCCAACAAGGATTTACAACTGTGACAAGCTTCGGGCCCCTTTGATTTGACTTACTTGCCCTTGCCAAGCAATGAAGAAAATATATACAGTACGTATAGTAGTATTTTGCAACTACTTGGCTGGGTTATGGAGGTAAAAGAAAACGGTTTGCTACTTGTTTATTGGATTGAAGTATTCAACTGAAGTCAAATTTGAGAGGATGAACAGAACAGGGAGTGAGGCCCATTGTTAGGAGCAGCAGCCCCAATGTTTTGAAACTCACTGACCGAATCTACCGAGGACCGTTAAGAGTCTCGATTCAGCATTTCAGTGCTACGACCACCCATGTCCCAACCAAAAAGCCTGCGTTGGCCCTCCACGCTGTCACAGTTCCCGGCAGTGTTATCCTAGACACTAATCGCTAATTAAACGGCATTTTTTAGGATGTCAAGGACAAGGGAGGCGGGAGAGGGAGGTCATTGTTTTGTAAAACCACCGCCTCATCATAAGCTAAAGATTAGTACTTAAGAAAACTAATGCACTATTGTTCGAGTTGTTGCCATACAACTCACAACATTTATTTTAGTCTATGCACAAATTAAGAAATGGTTAGTTACTACTCCCTTCATTCCAAATTATAAGACGTTTTGGCTTTTCTAGATATGTTACTTTATTATATATCTAGACATGGTGTATATCTAAGTATATAGCAAAAATATCTAGAAAACGCAAAACATCTTATAATTTGGAATAGGAGTACAAACAACTCAAAAGATAATAGGTGGACTTAAGATTATATGGCTCTACCGTCTATGAGACAACACCGATGTATCTTAATCAATTTTAAAAAACTTGAACCATGAACAACTTTTTGGGCATATTTGGTTGGAAACCTTGAAGTTGAAGGTCCACTAAATCAGAGTTATCATGGAGGGTTGAAGGGTCGAGATGGCGACTAGAGGGGGGGGTGAATAGTCTTTTCTAAAACTTAATCGCATCGGCTAACCGATATAAATGCGGAATTAAAACAATCGGTCTAGCCAAGACTATACCCCACTATATGTGTTCACTAGCACCTTGCAAAGATAACAAATATGCAACAAAGGTGCCGGGCTAGCTAGAGCTCTCCTAAACAATTCTAGGAGCAAGGTTACACAAACCTATGCCACTAGTACTTTAAGCGACAAGGGAGCTCCTACACATGCTAGTAAGCAAAAGCACAAAGCTAACGATGCTCACTAGCAATGCTCAATAACAAGGCAACCAATGCCTAATTAGAGAGCGCAAAAACTTAGCTACACAAACTAAGCAATGTGACTAACAAGGTTACTAAAACCAAATTAGCCACGCAAGGGAGCTACTTCTATGCTACACAAGCAAGAAGGTAATTAGCAAGCTACACAAGCTATCTAATTACAAGAGCAACTACACAAGCTTAATATGTATAAAAGTAATTGCAAGCTTGTGTAATGGGAATGCAAACCAACAGGAAGAACAAGGTTGACACGATGATTTTTCTCCCGAGGTTCACGTGTTTGCCAACACGCTAGTCCCCGTTGTGTCGACCGCTCACTTGGTGGTTCGGCGGCTAATTAGCATCACCCGCTAAGCCCGCACGTCGGGCGCCGCAAGAACCTACCCCTTGAGTGAGGGTAGCTCAACGACACGCTTTACTAGAGTTGCTCTTCGCGGCTCCCGCGGGGCGAGCACAATGCCCCTCACAAGCACTTCTCCGGAGCGCCGCACAAGCTTCTTGCGCGCTTCGACGGAGAACACCACCAAGCCATCTAGGAGGTGGCAACCTCCAAGAGTAACAAGCACCACTGGCTTGCAACTCGATCACCTAGTGCCACTCGATGCAACCTCACGATGCAATCGCACTAGAATCGCTCACTCACACAATCGAATGATCACTATCAAGTATATGTGTGATGGAGGGCTCCCAAGCACTCACAAGCATGGACACTAAGTCCCTTGAGGCACTCTGCTCCAGCCATGGCCGAGGGCCACTTCTATTTATAGCCCCAAGGGCTAAACTAGCCGTTACCCCTTCACTGGGCAACGGTCGGGCCGACCGGACGCTCCGGTCGTGTTGACCGGACGCTGGACCTCAGCGTCCGGTCGCTCGCAGACGACCACGTGTCCCGGTTCCAACGGTCACTTGACCTGACCGGACGCTCCAGCTTCTACTGACCGGACGCTGAACCACCAGCGTCCGGTCGTTTCCAGTAAGCTCCCGAGCATGACCGGACGCGTCTGGTCGAACGCGGTCGGACGCAGCCAGCGTCCGGTCACTCTCCAGCTGCTGCTACACTCCACGTCAGTGCGACCGGACGCAGCCTGCCAGCGTCCGGTGCATTCAGATCCAGCGTCTGGTCAGTTGACCGACGCCAGCATCTTCTCCATTCTCTTCACCCTTGCTCAAGTGTGCTAACCACAAGAATTTGCATCCGGCACAATAGAAAATAGGCATTCCATTTTCCCGAAAGCGCCGAATCCCGCCTCGCAAGCTCGGCGGGAGGGAGAGAGGGACCCAAACCCATCTCAACCCTGCAAACACCACCTCCTTTGTAAATGTGCCAACACCACCAAGTGTACACCACCATGTGTATGTGTGTTAGCATTTTCACAATCATTTCCCAAAGGATGTTAGCCACTCAACTTGCCACGCCACTCGATCCTAGCGACAATGCAAAGTTAGATCACTCGAGTGGCACTAGATGACCGATATGCAAACAAGTTTGCCCCTCTTGATAGTACGGCCATCTATCCTAAACCCGGTCATAAACTTCTCTACACACCTATGACCGGTGAAATGAAATGCCCTAGGTTATACCTTTGCCTTGCGCATTCCATTCCATCTCCTCCAATGTCGATGCAACACATGCACCAACACGATCAACAATGATATGATCCACTTCATATCATCACATGATCATATTGGTTCATCGATCTTGACTCTACTTGCTCTTCACCGTTGCCATCGTCCATCGGCGCCAAGTCTTGCTCAAGCTTCACCGCCACGCGGTCCATCACTCCAAAGCCTTTGACTTGCCCTTCACGCTTGCAACCGGTCCATCAAGCCAAGTCTTGTCTTGATCTTCTCCACCTTGATCACATGACTCAATGTCATGTCTCATGTGCATTTAAGCTCCTTCATCATCACATGTGTGAGCTTTACAACATCTCCAAGCCATTTTCATCTTCATGGCATATGTTGCTCACACACATGTACCTGTGGACTAATCACCTGTGTATCTCACATAAACACAATTAGTCCACCTAAGTTGTCACTTCAATTACCAAAACCAAACAAGGACCTTTCAAGGGTACCATTGCAATTATACCTTGAAGTTGAAGGCATACCTATGCTCATATCTAAACTCTTACTAACTTATCTAGGTAGTGTATGGGTTAACTTCTTATCCATTATAAATGGGTAGGGTAGATAGAGTGGGTTATCCATGGATGAGTCTTTAGCTCAATTCATCACCTATTAGTAGAAATAGGTGGATCTGCATAGTACAAAGTTCATTTTATTAGCTATGGTTTCTAGTGTGGGACTCACATGCTGATCTTACTACACTAATCTGTACAAAATGTCGACTACTATATTGCGTAATCAGCAAGAAATTTTAATTATTTTCATTGAAATTTTAATGTATGAACTTGAGATTTTTAATTCTATGGTCTATCTTTACCGTGGGACCACATAATATCTAGCCACACCAATATGTACGAAGGTAGCCGCACGTTAGAGTCAGTCATATATAATAATTTGAGTGAACTTTTTTTGCTAAAATTTAAGGCATGAAGTCTGTGAACGCGAGGTTTTAAATTTTGGGATCAGTCTTTTGATGTCAGATTTTTAATTATAGGGTCTGGCTTTTAATCGGAGTATGCATAAAGATCTAGTCACATCAATATATACAAAAGTAGCAAGTTTTTCTTGTAATGAGAAACTTTCAATAAATTTTAGTCAATTTCACTAAAACTGAAGATGTGAATATGAGGTTTTCATTAGGGGTCCAACTTGACTTGGAGCCCCCACATATATGTATAGCAAACATATTTGCACAGAATAGTGATAGAAGCTAGTAGTTGAACTCAAAGCACACATCATTCGTTAACTTGATCATTTTCCAAGGGGTATGAATAAGATTAGGGAGAATGAGAAATGAATAACGATGATATGGATTATGTGTGGATAAGCACGAATATGTTCATATCCTCCCGTGGAGGTATAGTTGTAAATTTTATGAATATCCCATAGAAAATATTACTTAAAATCACACATCTGAGATCATAAGCTTTCTACTTTGAGCCACGAATATTTTAATGGGTTATTAGGTCCGTACATAGATTTGGAGCAGGTTGTCAAACTTGGGGGTGTTTGGTACGACTCCTTGAGGGGCTCCTTCGGAGGAGCCAAACCCGTTTTGAAGGAGCCACAATGGTTCTGGCTCCTCTGTTTTTCACTGAAAAAACAGCTTCTTCGGGCAAAACGTTTGGCAGAACTCCTCCGAAGGAGCCGGAGCTGGAGCCGTGCCAAATAGGCCCTTGGGTGGCATTGGAGTTAGATAATAATGATGACGGAGACTCAGGGTCACACAAAATTGTCACTATCAATCTGCTCATCTATACATTATGTTAAAAAATCGCCCTCCAAACCAACAATGTTGTTCAAAAAGTTTTTTTAGAAGCAGTTGTTCAGAAAAATGACAAACATACTACCACAGTGGGCCAAATTGGATTCAATTCTGCTACCACGGCCCACACTTCTTTTGCACTTCTGTTCGGCCCATCGTAAAAACCAGTAGTTTGTCGCTCGCACTGGGATGGTTCAGGAGAAGACGAACATGGCATTAACCCTAAGGTGGCGTTTGGATTGTGGGTTATGGGGGTGGGATAGGGAAATAGGACTATCTAGAAATCTGATCACATGTTTGGATTTAGGGAAAGGGAAATATGGAGGGTGTGGGTTAGGGAAATGAGGTGCTTATTTCCCACCGATCCTATCCCACCGTGAGGGGTGGGTTATGGCTGGATAGAAGCTCCGAGCGCCGGCGCCGAGTCATCATCTGCCACCCCCGCGCCATGGACCGCGTGTCCTCCCTATCATACCGACTGGCGAGGAGGAGCCGCACGAGGAGATTTGAAGCTGTGCCTCTCGCCTCGCACGGCGGCGCAAGAAACATCCAGCGGAGGAGGGAAGCTGGGGCAGCACCAGGTGGCGTGGCGCGGAACTCAGCTAGCGCGAACCTGCTGGATCGAGGAAGTCGCTCCGCGCGACGAGCGGAAGTATCGCTGGAGCTGTTCTAGTATCGGGCGGAGAAAGGAGCCTCACGTCTCTCGACGTGTACTGGAGCGGAGATAGTGCTGGTGCAGGACAGCAGGAAGATAAGGAAGTTTTTGTTTTGATTTTTTATTTACAGTGGGGCCCATGGCCTAACCCTATCCCAATCCCAAGACTAATAACCCAAACATGGGTTGAGGGAAAAAAAACAGCAACCCTTTCACTAACCCACCTCATGCTATGCATCGTCGTATCCCTATCCCATACCTCATGAGTGTCCAAACGCCACCTAAGAAAACGAGCAGCCTACCTCGAACCCTCGATCAATCTCTTACAAGACGAAATCTGCACCAAGGATCCGCTTATTATTCTACCACGTGTCCTACAGGACGCTGCAACTCAAGTGGAACTGGGACCTCGCATGCGCCTCTAGATCGAGCCATCAGTCCCGAGCAGTGCTGGCTCTAGGGGTAGGACACAAGGTGCGACGACCGAGGGCTCAAACGGAGGAGGGTCCTAAGCCTAGGTATATAAATCCCCAGGTCTTATAGTCCATTAGGTATTAGCAAACTAATGATAAGAGAGACATAGAACTGGTTAGGTGGCCTAAAAATACAACATCGGTATTTTTTTTTCTAATTTTCTTTCCCCACGGCTCTCGGGTAGAGAGGAGGCGATGAGTCACGCTGCACACAGCACACTCTGATCGTGAGTTCGCGACGTGCGCCTTACACACGCGGAGCTGACGAGCCGCGCTGTTGTGAACAGCTAGACTACCGGAGACACGAACACAGCGCACGAGGACGATTAGGTAGGGCTCCAGACGACGACATCTTGATTCTTGGCTTCTTATGAATTACGATTACCGATCAGCTGTTTAGGCTCAAGGGCCCCGTTCGGCTTGCTGAATCTTAGTTGAAACTGATTGAAAACACTGTTCTGGCTGAATTGTTGTGAGAGAAAAATATTGTTCCAGCTGAAAAACAAACCGAATACGGGGTAAGCCGAACGGAGCCAATGTATTTTTTTTCTTTTTATTTTTAATTTAAATTAATTATTTGTATAATATTTCAGACTTCTAGTACTTTGTACCCATGTAGTCATATTTTTCTTCTCATTTAGGTGTTAGAATTTTAGGATGAGAAAAGAAAACGAATGTATTGTTTTTTTTAATCTATATTGTTTCTCGATAATTATCATACATCTATAAATATATTGTTTAATCTATATTGTTTCTCGATAATTATTAGACATATTAAATTAAAAATATATTATTGAATTTGTTTTTGTTTTATAAGTAAAATTAGTACATATATATTATAAGATTTTATACCTAGTTAAGAAGGACTGTTAGCCTGTTATCCTACGACCGGCACTGGTCCCGAGGCCTCCGGCAGTCCAGCTCTAGCACTATCCCGAACATTCGCGACCACGCTCACGCTCATTGATTCCCCTATACAGCTGGCCCTCCTGTCGACGACGGCGAATCCGTACACGACGACGCTCGGCCTCATGCCAGACCCGGTGGCTTGCTTGCATGATCTCCGCAGCAGCCAGCTCCGTGGTCGCCGACTCGCCGTCATGCACCATGGTCTCCGCCATCCACCACCCAGGGCTACCGCCAAAGCCGCGGCCCAGCACCCGCTCGCCTCCTTCCTCGGCGCGCTCCCCTCTCCATCTCGGCCTTGAGCACACTCTCGACGCCCAAGTTCCGGCCCCATGTCCTGTCCTGTGCAATACATGTGTTCGACAAAATGCCCAAAAGAGGCAACAACGCAAGCCAGTACTCCCGTCAGATGAAGACTGATGTTGCTGTAGGTCGCCTTGCCTATAAACAGTGTGGATGATGAAAGCAAGATACTTTAGATACAAACTCCAACTGCTACACGATGGATCATGGTAAGTACAATAAATTACTTATTCCCTGCTCGGCTGCTCTCCTTTTCATTTGATTGTAATCATTATCAAATATCATGCCTAAGAGAATGCTCATACCAAAGTCATGAAGCCAGCAAAGGTTGTAATTAAGTGCCAAAAAAGACAGTGAGAGCATGCTTCACGTAAATTGTCGTATGGTACTGTATTTTAAAATTTTAACTGACATTTGCAACATCTATAAGTGAGATCATGACTCTGATGTACTCTTGTGATTCTGGTAGGTACTACATGGAATAATTTGGAATTGATATACAATATATTCGTTGATGCGCCAAAATTTTAAACCCAATAAGAAAGTTAGCAGTGCATATGTTTCTCTCTTCATATAAACTAGCCAACTAATTTTATGTGAAAGCATTTACATTTGAGGCTAGCAAACATTGGTTCACCAATCGATAAAACTATTACGTTAACTAAGCAGTCATTTCTTTGGGGAATTGTAAAGCAGAGCAAACTTAAAACACACACTTTTAATCATGCAGTGTTTTCTATCTTCGTTCTTGCCAGTTCATAGCGTTTCAATATAAATTCAGTTACAAATTCAGTTTTGAGTCCTGCTATATATGGGTTCCGTAGCTAATAGGAGCAGATTTACAAGGCAACATGAAGTTAGTATTGATCCTACTAATTAGTATACTTTATCTAGCCTTTTCTTAACAATGAATAATATATTCGATACCTCCTCTGATCACAAGCTAAACATAGGTCAAGTCTCTTCTACAGATATCTGCATGATTCTCCTAAATATGTCAATTGGTCAATATGCTCTATTCATGTATTCATTCTTTGATTAATATTATGCCATGTCTCCATTGTTGGTAAAGGTTACAGAAAGAAACATTTTTATATTTTTTATAATTTCTTTCATTTCAAAGATTACTACTCTGGAATAATTTAATGAAATCTACAACTTGATATAATCACGCTGCATGAATAATCCAAGCGGTACTTTACATTCAGGAGTCTTGCCTTCTTTTTCTGTATGTTTTTCATACAAGCAGTGTTGTTCTTGGATTATGTGCTGAATGTTTGAGCTTGCTGCATAACATAAACTCAAGTAAGAATGACACATTACCTGCTGGATCTTGGGAGTATAGTTTCACTCGCCGTCTTGCTCCAATTTATGGTTTGTACCGCTATCAACTATGAGAGAATACTTTCCTGTGCTTTATAAAATGGCAAAACTTTATTTTGGACCTCAGCACCTGGTGTGGCTGGAGCAAATTACAAGGGCACGCTCATTAGTTGTGTGTGTCATGAATCATCTTAGAATTACCTATTCTAATAGTCTTTGCCTTAGACCATGAGACATGAAGACTCAGTTTGGTAATTGTTTTCAATCACCTCAATCACCTCCAATTATAATTTTATCTCCTCAATTTTGACTGAACAAAACATTTTCAACAGTGACAAAAGAGAAGTGGTAGATTATCCTGGAGATACTAAGACTGTTGAAAATGTGTTGATGCTTCCATACTCTTCGACAAGACAGGTAAATTTTAGCATACACGAAGACATGGAGTTGCTGCTGAAGAAACAACACAACGTCGAACCCTTGCATCAGAGATCTTCCTGGCCACATTGGCTGCGTTGCCTTCAGATTCAAATATACGTTTATTGTCTACTGAAAAACAACATAGCCTATTAGAAATCTACTAGCTAGAACTGAATCCTGAAAAACATCACATATATCATACTGTGCATTTGTCCAAGGAGCACTGCCTTGCATACACTAGGACCATTGCAAGAGATATCTACAGAGATAATCTTCTCCAAACTTGTATGCTTACTCTGCCTTCAAATAATTTACAAGACTACTTGCTTGTGATCTTGAAGCTGTCATAGTTTGTTTCCAGAATGAGTGATAACAAGGGGATTGAATTCAGAAATTTCTAGAGACATATAAGTAATATATATAGAGGGGCTAGTTGCCTACTGCAAGGGCGCGGCTCTGTCTTTCTAGTGCTTCTTAGAAAGCGCCATCTTCTCGAGCAGCTCCGCTAGCCCAGCATGCTCCGACGACGGGGCCGCAGCCGAGACAGCGGCGGCGTCATCTCCACGCCCCGACGCCGACTCCAGCGTCGTCGTCAGGCGGGCCATCATCGC
The DNA here is from genome assembly GCF_019320115.1 of Miscanthus floridulus. Taxonomy (NCBI): domain Eukaryota; kingdom Viridiplantae; phylum Streptophyta; class Magnoliopsida; order Poales; family Poaceae; genus Miscanthus; species Miscanthus floridulus. The sequence continues at coordinate 74,423,270 of NC_089592.1, forward strand.
CGAGATGCCTCGCTCGCTCGCGCGGTCCTCGTGGACAGCAAAGAGCCTGCCGACGCATCGCCGGACAAGCTCCCGCCTGCGGCTCCGGTCGCGGCTCTCCTGCCCGGCGCGCAGGTAGTCCGTGGGCACCCGGATGAGGCGGAACCTCGTGCGCCGCCGCGCCCGGCGCTCGGCGCGGCTGCCCTCTGGCTTCGCCGCCGCCGCTGGCGTGTCTGGGATCGCCCGGACAGGAGGCGACGCGGACACGCCGGGCGCCGCCTTATTCGCCACGGCGGCGGCCGTCTCGAGAGTTGCAGTGGCAAATGCTTTGGTTAGGGTTAGAGTAAGGTCGTCGTCGCCATCGGGCGCTACTCCCGGACAGTGGCCGGCCGTGGCAGAAACGGACGCCCCGGCCGCCGCCGCCGCCGCCTGGGGTTGATGATCGATGTAATTCGGCGCGGCCATCGGCGTCCCAAGGGCCGTGCCGGCTAGCCTTTCGACTAGGAGTCGAGTTGGATCATCACGATCTGGCTACTGTAGTATTTCGTTTGTATTTGGTAATAATTGTCCAAACGTTGACTAATTAGGTTCAAAACGTTCGTCTCGCAAAGTACAACCAAACTGTGCAATTAGTTTTTGATTTCGTCAACATTTAGTACTCCATGCATGTACCGCAAATTTGATGTGACGGGGAATCTTCTTTTTGCATAGTGCCAAAATTTGGAATTTGGGGTAACTAAACACCCCCCAAAGTTTTCCGCAACCCCCCCCCCCACCCCCCCCCCCCCCACCACACGAAGAGATCCAGTGCAAGTTAGAGCATCATATACACGTCCGGACGTCTAGCGTCTGTTCCTTTCCCGTGCCTCTGTCGCTTTGACCGTGCAAGCTTGGGGTGGGGGGATCATCACGCCCGGGGCCATCAGGAGCAGCAGCGACGGGCCACGCCTAGCCGCGTCGTCCTGCTGTCCGCATACGGCGTACTGCTGTTGGCGCGTGATGCTGCTCCTGCTGATCGGCCGCATTCAGCTGGAATAAGGAGAGAGAGAGAGAGCTGAGCATGGATATAGTTTCATGCTCCACGCCTGTCACGTTCATGGATATAGCTTTGTGCTCCATGCCTGCTGTTGTGCCCGCTTGTAGGGCTGGATATCGAGCCAGCTCGGCTTGGCTCGATCCAGCTCGAGCTGGCTCGTTAGGCTCGGCTCGGCTCATTAATATTAGAGGGGTAGCTCGGCTCGGCTCGTTACCGAGCTCGAGCTGGCTTATTTAGCTCACGAGCTACTCAAAAAATAGGACACACATATTTATAATGTTTATGCTACCCTAATTTCAGAAGGTGATGTTCACTATTATGCAACCATACATGATTAATACATATCAGGTTCATCAAAAGTATCAACCATACAGCATAGCTGGTCCATCTATGATCATGCAGTTTCAGCATACTAACTAGTTGCTTGTCAATACAAACTTAGGAAAGTCCATAGATTCAATGTCAGCATCATCATCTTCTCTCTAAAAAACAATCCATCGACATTTAAGTATCACAACAATTATAAAATTAAAATTCAAATGAAACAACTGAAAATAAGAATTACATACCAATAGAATAGATGTAAACTTCTAGATCAGCATCATCATCTTCTGGATTCATGGTCGTGGCCTGATAGGCCTCAGCTCGTTTCAGCTCGTGAGCAGCTTGTGAGCTGGCTCGTTAAAATAGCGAGCTAGACTTGCAACTCAACTCGTGAAAAAATTTAAACGAGCCGAGTTGAGCCGGCCACGAGTCGAGCGAGTTGGCGAGCCGCGAGTATTTTGTCCAGCCCTACCCGCTTGGCTTCCCACACGCACGCGGGGACAACTACGTCGGAGAGGACCACCTCTGCTTGCGCCTCTAGCCGCGTCTGCTGATGAAACACTTGCACCAAAAAGCATTTGTTGCAACATATGTCCGAAATAGATGAAAACATTAACAACAAACGCTTGCAACATATGTGTATGGGCACTGCAACATAGGCAAAATCTAGATAAAAACATTTGTAACATACGTTTGAAACAGCTGAAACATACACTTGCAATATACGTATATAACCAGTGCACCATATGCAACATCTAGAAAAACACTTGCAATATACGTTTAAAACAGCTGAAACATTTGAAACATATATTTACAACATACGTGTATAATCATTGCAACATATACAACACCAGATCTACTTTTTTACAACATCAAGATGAAACACATGTAACATACATCTAAAACGCATGAAACATACGATTGCAACATGTGCTCATCTACTTGCTGCACCACAATAGAGGCTCGTTCACGCGGAGCTTGACGCCGACGCGGAGCTTAAGGTCACCCATGGTCGACAGACGGATAGATCGCGGCACGGCGGGAGGCACGAGGAGCGGGCGAGGGTGCGCGGAACGTGTGATTGTGTGTGGTGACTCACAATATTATTGTGAAAAATGAATGATAATAATTTGAGATGTGTGATGATTCACAAAATTATAGCTAAAACTGAAATAGGTAGAAATCTCGCATTACCGGTACACACAAGTCAGTCACGCATCTAGAGCATCTATTACGTAACGAATTTTTTGATAGTCTCTCAGATGCATACTACTATATAATACACTCACCCGGTCTCTATTTGTTCATCATCCTATTATTGTTACTAAAGAAGATAATGGGAGGCAAAATAGCTTTTAGAAAAAAACCACCTTCACATTCGAAGTTGAGCGAGAGACGACTGGAGGAAGACAAACCACATATGTACAGATTTTGTATTGATTAAGTGAAATTCTTTGCTTTGTACAGGATCATCAATGCACAATGCTTCATTTGAATTTAGATTGATTCAATTAGTTTATATTATGACATCCACCGTTCGTCAATCTGATGACTTCTCATAATGCAATTTCATAACAAGCTAACAATGTGATGATGCTTAACAGGAAGTACCCTGTGTGCCTCCGGCCAGCAAGAGGGGGTTGAACGTGGAGAATATGGTTGCTTCACGTCATATTGGTCGCTGTGTGTTGCATTGTAACTTTTCAGCTCATATTGCTTATCCCTAATTTTCCTCATACCTATATGGGTCTACCAATATAGAGATAAACATAGTTGTAGTCCAGTGAAGTATAGACAAGGAGGACAATTGGACAAATATAGTTGTAGTTTGGCAATGACCAGACGAGGAGGTCAATATTGTTTACATTGTAATAGACAACTTGATTTCATGATTATTCTTTGACAGTTTCCCAACGGGGTTATGCTGGTTCATTGGTCTTCTCTTTTTGCCAGTTTCTCAACGGGCATTACTGTTTGCTAGGTATGTAGCCAACAACCAAGCATTCAACGGGAGAAGCATTTTCACGGGCCTGAGGCAACGCCATTTGGCTACACAATTGTTGTTTGCTAGGTAGGTAGCCAACAGCCAGAGCATTCAACGGGAGAAGCATTTATTACTAGTCCATTACGCGTGCCCTCACGCGCGCCGACAAATCACCTGGTTAAAGCGTAGGTAAAAAATATGTTTAATCTTTGCATGCAGTGCATACATATCAAAGAATGGATGCAGCATAAATTTGTTTGTGCTGATCATCAGGTAATTGAAATAGCTGAGGAACTTGTAGTTGCAATTGTTAATTATGCACCTTCCTTAATACGAAAACAGATAATGTACCTCTCTTTAACTGTGTGATGGTACTTGATCAGCATCTGTATTTCACCAATAAATGTCGAAGATAGCCAATGACAGGCAACACCATTATTGAACCACCACCATTTAGACCACCAGAAGGCATGCACAGGCGAGATGGAATAGGAACTAGACTGGAACAATTTTTTAGCTAAGATGAAGCTCAGGAAGCATCTAGAAGTTGTCATGCTGCATAAACCTCATAGGATATAGCAGGTGATTAGATCGTAAAAGTTAGGCGGCCATGTAGTCCCGATAATTTCTAGAAGTTGCAGTGATCGATATATAATAAATTTCAGGTAAAATGTAAATTAAGCATGTATGCATGAAGTAGGCAAGATCTTTTGTAGCCTGTTGAATATGACTTTGTGCCTATTCTTTCTTCAATCAATTTGCAGATAAAAAAACTTTATGACCATTTAGATGTTGTCAAGCTGCACAAACTCTTGATAACCAACAGTAGGTGGTGAAAGCATCAGAATGGATGCATCTGTTGTACCAGCTCGTACAACGTCTACTGATTGACATGTGATTTTCAGAGAGCATCTGAATTTACAGGTAAAATGAAGGCGTACTTCCTCCATTTCTGTTTTACAACATGTGATGTAAGGCAGGTATCATATGCAAGCTTGAACAGCGCGTCTGCGCCATATCTATTTTACACATCCTAAAAATACCTATAGATTTGTGAAATGGATTACAAACTAAGGAGGAACAACTGCTGTACATACGGGTCTTTATTCTAAAAATAGAACGCGCGAATAAACAAAAAAGAGGACAGGAAGCAGATGGCAACAATATGCATAGCACAGTCGTAGCTCGTTAGATTAAGCAAGAAAGAGGGCATTACAAAATTGGATAGGTCAAGAGGTCCCACAAATGTTGACTGAAAATTAACACATGGCATCGATCCTCACTATACAGCCTGCAGTAATGTGCAAACGCTAAACAAAAGCTACATTTAAACAGGCCGGCCAAACAACCTGCAGGCTCATTTGACGCACGGAAAAGGATAGAGAGTTACACATGGAGCAGACGTACACCTGAATTTTATGGAAGACGTGATCATGCCGTGGCACCGCACCACAGCGGTGCTATTTTGCACCAGCCTATACAATTCAAGACGAATGCAAAGAACGATATTGGTTACAAAAGTTTATATGTGCATATATACTTTGGTAAAAAAAACGAGACCTCAAACTACTCAACCTGCATGTGCAAATAGGTTTCAGATTCATTCATGAGCCAAAAGATCAGAGTGAGGCAGTCCTCTGTGGGTTCTTGGACCTACACACAATAGGAGCAAGTGGGGTTGTCAATCAATCACTTATCCTAGCCGGAAAAGGGAGTAAAATTGGGGAATCAAATGTCGGTCACATGGATGGTTACCATACCTGAGGCTGGCTGAGCTAGAAAGGGCGAGGGCAAGAGGGAAAGGAGGTGGCAGCATAGGTGGCCATCGACGCCGTTCAGGGGAGGAGATGTGATGACGGGGCTGATGTAGGTCCACGGCACCGCCATTCGAGGGACCATCTGGGCGTCCTCCACCCCTGAGACCTGAGAGCATTGACAAAATTCATGGCAACACATATGACTATTTCTTCTTTTACTGGCAGCTGCTCCAGCACCTGCATATTTACCGACAACGTATGGAACCTGTATTAATTTCAGAAGTACTGTAATTTTTAGGAATACAACTAACCTAATGTGCTCACGCTATCTCAAACAAATGTGCCCTATACTATCTACAATATCTGATAAAATAACTTTAATTTGGATCATTCATTTCAAAGTGAAGTGCACGAAGAATTCCAAATCCCATGCTCTCTGGCAATGTAATGTAAGTAGTGACATTAAGAACATGCGAGGAACCTAACCAAATAAAAAAAATTGCAAACCATCCCTGCTATCATGAATAAATAACAGCACAACACAAACATGTAGGAAGTCACTAAGATAATGTAACAACACCTATGACAGCAATGCTCTCGGAACCAAGTAGTTAATCTTGTGCTTGAAGAGTGAATATAAAGAGAAAAGTATAATGGGGGATATAGAGGAGGAATATGAATTGGATGTTACATTGCCTGCTAAATGAGAACTGAAGCACTCAATTATACTTTTCCCAGTCGCATATGCTGGCCATAAAAACAAACGGAAGTATTAGGCCAAGTAAAATACAGTTAGAAAACAATGGGAATCATGGCTCAATATGATACATCATGTGCAACTAAATAAAATTCATTGTAAAATAGAAGAGAGGAGGTAAGGAAAATAAGAAAAGACATGCTAATCATAGTTGCAGTGGCCATGCTGGTTATTTATTTTGAGAAGCATTCATACCCTTGCAAAGTGGTGGCATAGTAAGAACTCATCCACATTTAAGCATTAGCTTACTAAGCCAAATATCTCATATTTACGTGGATCCCCATAAAGGCAAGGGCACCTGTATCAATTTACATAGCACGGCAAAAACATATATCCTCTAAAAAAAAGAAAATATGAGAAATCTAAGAACAATCCAATCTATGTATATAATAGAGAGGGCACTGAGTAATTTCACAGGTCTACATAGAACCTAAATTGAGCTGGTAACACATCCAAATGCTAAACTATTAGTAGTAATCAAACACGATGCGTGCACGAACAGTAAAGAGGAAGAACACATAGTGTCAGCCGCCGCCGGTATAATCTAGCTGATGACCACAGGGATAGATACGTGGGAGTACAGCATGGAATAAAGCCTGAATCAAAACGAAGGATGAGAAGCGTGGGGAAATTACCAGGGGCCGGCAATGAGGAACACGAGGCAGGGGCGATGCTGGATCGGAGAGCCTTCGAAGACGGACCAGCAGACCAAAACGCAGGTCCTGGCCCCCGGCGCGTGGAGCTGGCAAAGGATCCCACCTGAGGCACGAACTCAGGAAGGCCACAGGTGAGGGGACCCTGAGCACGGCGCCCGCGATACCTAGGGTTTCGGCGGATTGTGCGCTCGGGTCCTGCACGGGGACAGCGAGGCACCGGCCGCTGCGCGTGCCGCGCGCGGGTGGCGCCTCGAGCCGCCGGTGATGCCGCGAGGCGAGGAGGGAAGCAGAGAGGGAGGAAGGGGCAGCGGCGGTCGTCGCGACGCGAAGGAGAGAGCGATGGGGAGAGAGAGGAGGGGGCGACGAGAAGATTCAGGAAACAGAAGCGGAAGCTGAGTACTCCACGGGTCCTGCACGGGGAGTATATAATTGCTTTTGTGGATTCGGTGGAGAAGCCGGAGAATCCGACAAGAAACAATGAAAAAGCCGGATAAGGTAAGGAGAAGTACAAGGAGCCGCTTCAGATGAAATCTGATTCAAGAGATCTGGATTGCAGGACCCAAGATCGAACGGATGAGGAAATTCGAGGCGACATGGACACCACGAGAGGCGGCTAAACCAACCTGCTTTGATGTATAGAAAATAGAATAGAATAGAATAGAAATAGAAATGCTGGTTCACGGGCCTGAGGCAACGCCATTTGGCTACACAATTGTTCCTGAAGAGCATGTATAACCGTATTTTCTTCACTAGACTATTCACAACTGATACTTAGAAGATGGATAAGATGTTCAGTATCATATCATATTTTTTAGGCGTTGATCAACTCCAACAGACTAGGTAAATGTATTCGTGAAGCTATTTATAGCTATTGTGCTCTAAAAAAGTATTCCAACAACTTGTCTATATTGTTTTCTATTTTTCCAATTCTCGCTGGCTATATTTCCCTAGCGAGTCCTGCTAGCTATCTGTGTTTTCCAATTTAGCTAGGCTGTTGTAAAACTCTACATTTTAGATAGACTTTCTATTTTACATAATGGCTAAATCTCATAATTTAGCATCTAATTTTACTAAATCTCTTAGAGTTGCTCTTAAAGAATAGCTACTAAAATATAAAACTCAAATGGTCCTTAAGACCAATGCTTAATGTGTGTTAACAAGATGACTAAGTCTATCTAGGCAATTAACTTATATATCAATTATTAATGGTATAACAACATTCTCTCCTTAATTGTCCGTGTGTAAGCACCTTACATTCTACATGCCCTAAGATGCTTACACAAAAAGGGCATCAAAGAGTTGCTACACAAAAGCAAAACCCATGATACAAGCTATAACAATGCACAAATGTTACAAAGGGGCTACTGAGTAAGGAGGCTGCGAGCTAAGCTAGAGTAGATCGGATGTATACGTACATTTACATCGCAAAAAATATGTACAATTTAGAGGGGATGGGCAAAATTCGTCAATCACTCAGCCAAAAATTGGTTTGTGCAAACATCTTTGATGCCGGATACTAGTCTGAAAGAATCTGTTCTAGCTCAGGATCCTCTGGTCCGACCAACACATTGTCGTCCATTTCAACATCAACGGTCTCTCTCTCTGCAGGGGCATCTTCGTCATCATCAGGTTCGCCCACCTCTTCATCAGTATGATTAGGAACAGCTGGCTCGCCAATGCCTTTGCCTCGATCAGCACCACTATTCAATACTTGATCATCTTGAGATTTGGCCCTGGCTACTGCTTTGCCATCAGTCCTTTCACAGATGCAGGTAGAGGGGTTCTCATGAAACTCCCCCCTCCCTGGCCTCAGTTCTTTGGGCTCCCCCATAAATCCTTTCTGAACCATGTGTACTTTTGAGGAGAATGCATCCCATGACATGTTTCCTCTGTTCAAAAATAAGGGATAGAGCCTTTTGGCATTTAGTCGGATCGTTCTCTTGTGCCCAAAGTATCTCCTGCAGAGGGCACGAAATATGGTCAGGGCAAGTAATAAACCACCAATGACATAGTTATACAAAAAGAGCACAGCAACGGATACCTTCGTCCAGCCAAAATTTTAGCCATGTTGCCGTTGTTGTTAGCCACAAAAGCATCACTTTCATCACAGACAATGAAATCAAGTGCAGCCATGCGAGAGGAATGTTTAGAGAATGGAGCCAGCTCCTCTTTGCTAGATATTGTTTCTTTTGTGTGGAGATTGGGGAAGAGAGCTTTAAGAGGTGCCAGAGTCCTTGCACCTCCATATATCTCTCCAGAAGCTACATAGATGTGGACATCCTTTCTGTAGCCCAGGGCTCTCAACATCAGACCCACCTCTTCAGGAGTTAGAGGGCATCTACCTTGCCTTCTTCCCTTCTCTGGGTTAAGCTGAAATACAGAACAGCGGATGTTGCATTAGGAAATTCGATCATGGTTTTCCAAGGTACCTGCCATATGATAGCACAGTAGCATACATACATGCAAGCCTTTCCACCTCTTCCTTATAGCACCAAGTTCTCTCCTCTCTTTCTCTCCACCACCATAATAGCACCCCGAAAAGGCAAGCATATCAGGTTCGAATCTGACATTGCAAAAGGAATAATGTTTAGGGAAGGGACAAGAAAAAGATCAATATCATTACGAGCTGTAAAGGAAACTTACATGAACTGGGAAAATGTATTTGTAAGATTTAGATTTAGTCATAAAAAATATAAAATCCTGCAACTTCAGACTATAAGATCACGTGATCACACATGCTCTTCTACCATACTGGTCCTATTGGCCAAATAATGCTAGGTATCTATGAATCAAAGGTTATCATTGCATTAACATTTATTGTGTCCACACAATACCATTCTACAGAATACACGTCTTCCTTGATAAGACAAACTGCCAAGGCAGAAGTTGAGGACCCTCCTTAAGTTGTCCCTCTAACTTCATGATATGTGCTACCCTACCACAATCCGAATCAAGAGGCCGAGGCCACATTGACACTAGAGGGAGACCAACATCCAGCACACCCTAGCTCAGGTGATGAAAGCGCTCCCAATGTTCTAGCTTCTAATCTCTAAATGGTTTCAAGTCTAATCTGCTTATACAAAGAAATTAAGAAACTATGTTATTTGCATTATGCCCATCCTCTCAATTATTAGTATAAAAAGGAAATGATATATGTGATCTGAAACATGAGAATTTTATATGAGTGCACCTCAAATGAAGAGCAATAAAATACTTGCTCCTCTCCCTCATTCTTTGTATTAGTTTTTCACCCATCTCTTGAATTGGAGCAGTAAATCTCAATGCATGATAGTTGACTCTACATCTCAACTTTTGCAAGTCAGTTTGTAACCTGTTTGCTAATCTATAATCAAACTTCGTCAATCGGATAACCTGCATCAAGTGAAAGAACTGATATCTTAATACTCAAAATAAGAAAGTAAAAGGGCGTACCCAGTGCAGAGAGCTCCCGCTCTGTGCGGGGTCTGGGGAAGGGTGTCAGTGGCAAGCCTTACCCTCGCCTGTGCAATGCGAGGAGACCGCGACTCGAACCTGGGGCCTTCCGGTCACAGGCGGTAAGACTCTACCGCTTGCACCAGGCTCGCCCTTCTCAAAATAAGAAAGTAAAAGAATCTAAAATAGTCACAGAAAAAGCCTCATATATTTGTGGAGCTTAATGAGTAAATATCTCATATATATAGCTCGAGGAATATATACACAAGTGGATGAAATTGGTTAAGTCACAAGATAACAGCATATATAAAACTTATGTATCTTGGTAACAAATTAACAAACACAGCTACAATACAATGACTTACATGTTTCTTAAGGAGTGCAGGCAACACACGGTTCAAGTAACACCGCTCAGTACATTTTCGGGGAACACGCATCCTGTGAGGAGCCCAAAGTTTACCTCCTATATGTGGAAGCTCTTTCACAATCTTTACATCCTTTGATAGAGATGAGATGAACCAGTTGGTGTCAAAAATATCCGAAAAATTGCTGCAGCAAAAGTTATATTAAGTACAACCCAAATGCACTGAAGTCATCTTAGAAACACAAGAAGCCTTAGAAGATTCTGGCATAGAAATGCTTTGCACTCCAAACTAACCTTGAATCTTTCCAGAAGGATGTTTGGTCTAGTTTGGGAACAACAAGTGTGGCATTTAAAATACGTGCAGCAACAACAGCATCAATTATCTGAAAGAGCACTGCACATGTTAATTAGGTCTATAAAGATAACAACAAGCATGGAACCAAAAGGCATATAAGTATTACAAGTTATCACTAAAGCATAAAAAATCACTCCTGGAGACTCTTATTAGAACTTAGTAGTACAGGCAGGCCTCAAATTTCAAGTCTTCAACATGTTCCCGGGCACTAGTCAGGACTCAGGAGGATTGACACTATATACTTTTAAGCAACAGTATGGATATTATAAGTATCAGCTGATGATTTCTAATGTTTATATATATACATTGAGGTTCTAAACTTCCTTTGATTTCAAATATAAGTCCATTTGGACTGGGGCACAAGAATTAAGGTGAATTACAATGACTATATTGCCCATCAATCATTGCTAGAGTTTAGATGGGTGGTAAGTGTATTGCACTGATTAGTGTTCACCTGAGGAGGGGTAGACATGGAAGAATGAAGCAAATAGATGCATTGAAGTTATCATTGACTTACATTTGGTGCAGTTAGGGCAAGGCTAGATGAAGTTATATTTGGGATCGGAAGGAGTATGTTTTAAGTTAAGGACTACATAATCCATAAAAGGATGATCCAAGTTTACACAGTTAATTCTGTTTATGGATATGGGCCATTACATATTCATATTGATTGTATGTATCATGCTTTGCCTGGAAAAAAAACATCCTTCCAAATTATATAAATAAAGGAAAGTTGGCAGACCATAGGATACAGAACATTAGCTTCTTTGTGCATTAGATGAATCTAGTATTAGTTTAGCCACTTGACAATATATTTGTTGCATTACTTCAGAGTCTGGATACTCAGCACAGGGAAACATCGGAAAAGAATCATAGCATTTGGTGCAGATTTTAGTACAAATTCAAGAGCTTTATGGTTTACTATAATTAGAAAACAATGAGACCGTAAAACAGTGCATAAACATGTATAACAAGGTTGTAACACATGCTTTGTCCTACACCCCTACCCATCCATGTGCAAAATTATTTATGGGAAAAAAAAACAATGTAGCACACGCTTACCCCTGTTCTCTGTTGATTCAGGCCTCCACTTGTAACAATCATCAAATAGCGGTCTGGTTGGGTAGTAATGTTTGAATCTACACAATTTTGAAACAATAACTACTTCAGGTAAAATGAATTAAGAGATCAGTCAAAACTATTTCCAGAATTTCAAAACCATTAGTTACAACTAAACACCTAGCATTGGTGGCCTTGTAGAACTGTGGAACAAACAAAATGTCCAATGCAGCTTCACCAAATTTCGACCAACAGTGGATTTCAAAAAGTTTGCCTACCAAGGAACTTGCTGCTTGAGTTGCTGCACCCATAAAATTTGCTAGCAAGCTTTGAACCCCAAAGGTCATCCCTGACGGTCGAACCATTCGTCTACATTTTAAAGAATGTTGTAATGAACTCGTCAATTATAAAAGTAAAACTCAAACTTCACATGCCTTAGGGAAAATGAAACCAAATTATGATGTAGGAGCTCTGAAGATAAAGGCGTGCATTTCAAAATAATTTTATGGCAACATAAATAAAATCCAGCTAAGCTCAAACATCTACTAGAGCAAGTAAATTTCACTCGTGTAGAATAAAATAACACCAAAATAATAATCCAATAGCTTGCCACAATCTAATTTGCTGAAAAATGGAACATGAAGTGGAACCCAATTCATTTACCTACTAATTACAGCAAACATCACCCAAACTAATCAACAAGTCACACGAGCAGGAGGTATTTCAGAGAATTGAACTCACAACTCTACTAATAAACAGGATAAAAACTAGTGATGATCTGCTGCGCTCAGTCTAACCGGAGAAGCGCATAATTACCGGAGCACGAGAAATCTCGCGGCGCTCGGACTCCTCCATGCCACCGCCGCCGGAGCTGTTCAGCTGCGCGAGCAAGAGCACACACGCATAAAGCAAGACAAGTTAGATCGGAAATGTGGAGAAAAAAGCAAATGCGGCTAGGTCACTAGTGCGATGCAATACCAGGGCATGGGGCGAGCGGCGGCGGCGGGAGGAGGCGACCACGGGGTGGTCGGCGAGCGGAGGCGGGGAGACGTAGAGCAGCGCGACGGCGGCGAGGAGGAAGAGCAGGAGGGCCGCCGCCGGCAGTGCGGCGCGGAGCGGGCACCGGTAGTTGCCGCCGCGCCGCCGCGACTGGACCATGTCCCGCGGCCAGAGGGCGTGCCTCAGGGGAGCTGCGAGGGGGCGCCGCTGCGACGGCGCTGGCGAGGTGGTCCTGGAAGCGGCGGTGGCGGCATGGGCCGCCCGCCTCTGGATCAGTAGTTGTTTGAACTCCGGAGGAAAGGGACGGTGGTACTACACTACTACAGCACACAGCACAGTACGGCGAGTGTGTTGTCGTTAAATACGGGTTCTCTGCTCGCCCCTTTTCCCCTTAGCAATGCAGACAAAAAAAAAAAAGCATTTTGTTGAGAATAAAACAAGAGCCCTATTCATGACCAAATTATATGCTTTAACTTTTATCAGATATGGGGCACATTTTACTGTCTCTTTTAAAAATTAATTATGGTTTATTAGAATTATTTTGCTATCACTATAATATATCCTAATTAATTTTACTGTTTGGTTAAAATGGTTCTCCTATTTAAAAAAATTCTGAAAGAGGAGCTAGAAAGTGTCTCAAAGATCTGAAATATATTAAGAAAAATAGGACACTTAGACGCACAAACGACCAACAAAAATAATAAATACAAAGAGGTCATTTGAGGTCGATTCCTTCCTCCAAAAATCTGCTGCTCGCCAAAGATTGAAAAACACATTATAGAGGTAGTAGATGTAGATTTCTCCTGCAATTGATGCGGTTTGCTGTTGGTAACAAGATGTGTTCAAACGAAAATTTTGTTTAGGTTAGTTGGAAACATCAAACAATGAACTGATATATTTTACGATTTTTTTCTGCTCAATTGTAAGGAAGTATTTAGTTCAAAATAATGATATACGTGATGATTCGGATATATGTTTTATAATTGTGGAAAATTGTGTTCATCATTGCTTTAGATGGCTTGGATCCTTCGATATATTCATTGGAGATTTGGAGGAGACACCAACGCATGTGGAACCCACCCTACCCTAAAGTGTGACCCGAGAGAATAAAATGTACTATACAAGGGATGCTATAGGTTTAATTAGTTGGTTACATTCTGTATTATACATTATGTACCACAACTCAAACAATTGTAAACATAAACAACGTCTTGGTGTTTGGTTATCCTACATAGGTACGCCGCGCTTGATAAAATTGTATTTGGTTGTTTGCATCCCCTTTTGTTAAATATAGTCACCTTCATGTTCTAGTTGAGATCTTATTTTTCTAGTAGAGGTATGTGGGGGTGACAACTTTTATGTGCCTACATTGTCTAATACAATCAAATCTGACTTACAAGCTAATGCAGCAGACCCTATATATGTACAACCTGGACAACTATAGAAGAATCTTAGGTTATGGTTCACTTATTAATTCAAAGAACTTGGATTGCGTAGCTGTTACACGGGTGTTGGAAATGAAGCTCACTTTTTTTCCCTAAATTGAGGAATGCACATATGTGATGAACTATTTGAGCCATTCAAAACAAACAAAGATGGCCAACTCCTCCAGCAGGGGCGCCATCCACGTCGCCCAAAATAGCCTCGTCCGTCCGATCAGCTACGAACGGCGGGGGGCTCCCGGATGGCCAGATGGGCCGCGTCGCCCCAAAACCATTACCTTTCCAATAAATTGGCCCCTCCCTTCTCAGCAGAAAAAAACCAAAAAAACAATCCGCTCGTCTCTCCTCCCCACCCCGTCGCTCCTCCCGGCACCCGACGCGGCGGTACCTGCGGCGGCGGTGCCGCCCACGGCCGCCCTTCCCCTCTCTCCTTCCCTCTCCTCCAGCGTTGCGGCGTGCTGGACGGGTCAGACTTCGGCCTCGTCATCGCGCGGTGGCTGCGGCGTCGGCGCCCTCCACGCGAAACCCTAGCTGCCTCTTCACGGCCGCTGCCGGCTGCGGCGTACCTCTTCTTCCTCTCTTCCTCTCCCTCTCCCTCTCTCTCCTGGGGTGCCAGCGCTACAGCAGGCCCCGACCGCGCCAGCTTATCTGCGTCGCGCGCGTCCATGGGCCCTAGCGGCGGGCGAGGCGAGACCGGCCGGCCATGGCGTCACGCCCTACCCATGCCGGCGTCGAGCCTCCCCAGCTTCGTTGCCGCCGTCGGCCGGGCCTCGCTGCTGGGAGCAGCCGGTGCGCTCTCCTTTGCGCACCCTCTCTCTTCTCCCGATGCGGCTTCCTATGGTGGGCGCCCCAGGTGCTGGTCGGCCTTGGCGGTGCCGCGGTTAGCACGCAGCACACTCAGGTGTTCCCGTTTCCTCTTATTCTCTAATTTTGCTTTTGTCTCCATGATTTCTCACCATATTGCCATGAATACATTCTCTAGGGTTTGGCCTATGCCTACTGCTGTGATGTTTGTCTGCTTACAGTATATCAAACCTGCTATCTGTCCTTGGAATTTGTTTTCGCTTATATATACATCTATTTTTACCCTGATGCTCGGTGCACGTGATGGAAAGATTTTTTTTTGCTGTATGGCCTGTGATGAAAATGAACTCTTCTTTAACCTTACAGATGCGAAGCCCTCCCTGGGATTTGAGATATTTTGTTTCGTTTATGTTGAAGCTACTGTTTTTAGCCTGGTGCTCTATGCACGTGATGGAAATATTTTTTCCCCGTATGGCCTGTGATGAAAATGAACTCGGCGGCCAGCCCATCCACGTCTCCTAGAATTCTTTCATTGGACCGCTTCAGCGACATGTCACCACCTGCTTTCCTGATTGGTACACCTTGCCCATCAAGATCCTGTGAGAGACTTGCCATTTTCCATTTACTTTCGTGCCTTCATACTCCAGGATCATGGTTAAATGATGATTCATAGATTTGTTAGGCCGCTACAGTTTGCCAAGGTTTCCTTCATCATATTATCTGCGGCCTTTGCCTTGCACCCTGTTTTTCGTCTTTGTGGTTGTGCCTGTGCCCATGATCATGGTTAAATGATGGTTCATATATTTCTGAGGCCTCTAAAATTTGTAAAGGTTTCCTTCATGATATTATCTGGGGCCATTGCCTTGCACCCTGTTTTTTCGCCTTTATGGTTGTGCCTGTGCTTTATGTGCCTCCTCCAGTTCCTCCTTCATTCCATCTTCTCCTTTGTGCAGGTGAATGAGCAAGAGATGCTTCAGGCCCGTGGTGCACGCATGGAGCTGGACACACATGCCTAACCATCTAAGGGTTTGATGATCTACACATGTAACTGATTTGCAGTACTGACTTGATTTTATATAGCTTTCAGTTTCATTCAATGAAATTGGCCACATCTATTGTTGTGTTGTCGTCTCAGTGAAAGTTCTATTTTCCTGTTGGTGTGTCAAGCCTAATATTTTTGGGTGAGCTAAAAGCTCTCCGCATATGGTACAAATTTTTTAGAATATATGGTTAGCATGGGCTATAACAAATTTATTTATCCATGCTTATGAAGAGTAGACTGATCTACTAATTAGTTTTCTCCTAGCAGAGATCAGCAATAATGCACTTACACATTCTGTGACGCTGTTATATAAATGCTTTGTCAAAAAAAATAGCCTGAGTTTGATCCTATTCATTTGTGCAGCTCTGTGCAATTGATTTTTTCCTGCTACATCAGGGTTACTAATTTGATATAGTTTTGGATTTATGATTAGTTTTGGGTTCATTTTCACCGAGTCGTCGCATTATCTGTTGTTATGTAAGGTTTTCTCACATGTTGTGCTAAACAGAGAATACATATCGCTAGATGACAATGGTCCTGAATAGCAAATAGTGAAGAATTATACCATCGCTTTCTTATCCTCAGGTTTTTGCTGCTATGAATACGGTGCACTCCTATGAACATGTTAGATTCGTACGGTGCGTTCTTCGAAGTTTCAGTTTACATATGTTCACAGACCACCACTTCATACATGCATGTTTTTACCGCTAAAGAGATATATAGCCATATTTGCTTAAAAAGGAATGTGTTAATTTCTAATAGTGATATGAGTGCAACAAACACATGCATCAATTTTTTCCATACTCTATTTTTGATATATTCTAGACAATTATTGCTATTTATTTAGAACTACGTCTTTGTGGTTACAAGTAGAAAAAAAAACTATATATATTCCTTACAACTACATCTTCAATAGTTCCAACTTAGTCTACTTGATTTGAACTGGAGCATTACTTTGTTCTCATGCTCGCTGCGTTCAGGCATGCATATGTTACTTCTTCCAATCATTGGGTGCTTAATGTATGTTTCCTGCACAGCCAAACTTTTAGTATGTTCGTGTCGAATTTGTCCTTACAAAATTTGGGTGCTTTTCTCATTATTTTGCTTGGCATCTCTTTGATTTTACAGGCTGCAATTTAATTTGTGAATACATAACAGAATGCTGCACTGAATGGATGCATTCACAACCTCTATAAACTAGCTGGGTGCCTCAGAGTATTGCTCTTCAAACACCATGGGCCAATGTATCCACTTTGCGTCTTCACCTTATCCTTTCTGAGGTAACTATCGATCCTCTTGCAATCCTTTGGACTGATAGCAGACTGCAACAATAGGGGGTACAGGTACTCTCCAATTTTTATCCCTGCACACTCATTTTCTTTCTATGCTTGCTCTAGGTCATGCGCTCCAGATCCAAATTTGAGACTATCATGCATGTAGATTGAGACACTACTATATAGTCTGTAGCTTTCTTCATATTAGATTCAGTTTTTTTTGGCTATCCATCAAAGCAATGACACTCCGATAAGTCATTTTAGATTAACCTAATGAACATGAACTTATTCCACCTGATTCCACTAAATTCATTGTTCTTTTTAAATGGGAAAGCTGCACACTATATATTGTCCATAACAGATCCATTCGTTTTCTTGCAATGGGAACACATGTGTGTCTTCGATTGCCAAAATATGTTGTTCTTTCCGTAAATTTGATCACCTGATTGTTCCCATTAATCCCCATCCCCATCTCCATATTTGTTTTCCATATCCATACATCTGTAAATGGAAAACAGCTCTGTAAATACAATGCTCTGTTCTATTTCTTCCTCCCTAAGATTTTTATTTGATTATGCCTCTGATCCCTTTAATTCATTTTTTCTGGGTACGTAATTATTTTTATTATACGTAGGGTTGCTGCTCTGGAAAAAAAAAACTCTTAAAGGTAGTGTTCTAGGTAGCAGTCACTATATTATTTGAGCATTTTGCTCAAGTAATTGCAGAAATTTATTATGTTAAGAATTAATATCAATATCATTACATGATTGCCTGCTAATTTATTATAGTTTCTAATACCAGTGTATGATTGCCTACTTACTTACTATATATAATTATCCCCTCCCAAAAGAGGTTGGCAAGCCGATATTTATACATTTCCTTTTCCATTTTCTTTTGCACAAATTCCTTGTTTGAACCATGGCTTAGACCGCCAGTACACACTTCTACCTCTTTGATGATTCAGTTCACCATCACAACTGAACTGGTTTGATGACAATCACATCAAATTTGCCACTGCCTAACATTTATCATCGCATCTTGGGCTTACCAATCTTTCAGACCTCGGTTCTACCATGATGGTGTAAGGTTCACTTACTACAATGATACCTACCGCTTGTGCTTTTAGTCATGCTGATAGACATGTATATTGGTTAACCTTTGCTAAATACCTGTATTGTTAATCATGCTATATACACTAACCCTAGCTATATATTGTCCAATTGCCGGTTCGGCCTCCTGAGGTCCTGAAGAAAGAGGAGGGGTTCGGCTAATTTTTGAGATATCATTTTGGTCAGTTCTTGTGACTCTGCTTGTGAAGTGTTTGCACATTCTGTCCACTGCAATCAGATTAGAAACCAGCTGAATGGATTCTTATGTAAATTCTCCTATCTCCTGATTTGTAAAATGAATCATATTGTTTCAGAATTTTGCTTTATTTGTTGAAGCCCAGTGTATAAACACTAACGTTGCCATGTTTCGTACGGTCTCCTACTCCATAGAAGGTACGATGCTACCTCCGAATAATGGTGCTCTATTTTTAGAGTACAATTATTTTATATGCAATGATGTCAAAGCTTGATTCCTTTATAAAGCAATGGTCTCAGATCTTAAATGCGTTTAGTTGTTGAGATAGAATAGAACGGATCAATGAAATTTAGTGATTTGACTATGTCCATGGCCAGTTGGTGCTTGGTAAAATCCATTACAAATTCCTCAATTATTTCTATGTGGATTTGTTAGAAATTAAACTCACTTAATTACTTCTACCTATTTTTTAGCCTTTTTTTGTTCAGTTAGATTTCCTGCTTATCCAGTTCATTGCTGAGCCAACAAACATGATGTCAGATCTTTATCAGATTCGAAATATAGAGTTTTTTTAATGACTGATACTGTAACGGTTACAAACCATAATTCAATTTTTTTTAGTTCAGCAGCAGCAAGGATTCAATGCATGATTTAGGTTGCTCACAATTAACTTAATTTTTCGTCATGGCCAAAGTTGGATGGAAATTATAAAAGAATGATTTCGGGTTTGTGCATCATTAATAGTCCATTCAGACATAGAAGAAGCCTTCAGCTGGTATATGATGCCTGTCGTTGCTCTGTTCGAAAATAATAAGTTTGTTACCACATTAAAGCTGATGTCTTCAAATCAGTGTTTTTAAAGTTTAGTGTTGTCATCTCCCATTGTTCTCATGTATATGCAACGACATTGGTTGACAATGTCTAGGTATAAATAGTATATGAAAAAATGGTCCACTTAATAATGAGAGCCAGTACAAAATATTTTGCTAATGGGGTTCGGATTTGCTAGGTGTTCTACTTGCAGCGTATTTGTACAGCGAAACTGGTCCAAGAATATTGAGGGAGCCATTTTAAAATCAATTCTGTTTTCACAATCCTATGACTGAAAAATGATGTCTTCACATGATTTGTTGGTCGTTCTATTACTGACCACACCCCAAACCTGATGATGTATCTATTGATGTATCTATTTCTATTCATCTCTGTCTACTTTCTTGCAGGTCTGAAACAACTTCAACTAAGGTCCTGTGGAGCAACTAGATTAGAAAGTGAACTGGTGAGCTCATTTGCTTCTATAGACTGCTATAAGCGAATTTCTATTCCATTACATGATGTCCTATGGATCAACTACCCCATTAAATGATTTTTTCAGCAATTATTATGTAGGCTGCCATAAGCAAAGCTCTATTCTACAGCAAACTTCGCCTGGTTTATTTACAGGTTTGCAGCTGCCTTGCTATCCATTTACAGTAGGAATTTTGTAGCTATTTTTTATTGCAAAAAAGACCACGAGTTTACATCTCATGCTTGGGCATAATTAATAAGCCTGAAATCTATTTGTTATACCTGATTAGCTACTATGCAAAATCAGTAGGATGGTACCCTTGCTTATAGTCTCAGTTTGTGCCTTTCAAAGTAGCTATCTTGTCTACTTGCACAATTGCTTAATTTACATATTACATGAAATTTATTGTATATCCGGAACAATTGCTTAGTATACCTGAAAAAAATGCTTCCACAACTTTCGCAAACAAATACTATTGTATGGATTTTATCTTGCTTAATAAAACTGATGGATTTTATCTTGCTTAATAAAACTGCTTCTTCAGGACAACAGTTGAGGAGACAGTAAGGGTGCTAAATGGAGGCATGGGATCGTACACTCACACATAAGTTTTTACCTCTAATTTGTGTGCCCTTTAATTAGTGCTTGAGTTGACATCCCCTTTGATGAAATTATGTTCCACCCTTCCTAAGAGCTGACACAGTGGAATGGTAGCTATTTTGATCCATGACTTTATGCTCGGCCCCCTCAAGATCCTGCCATGTACGCTTACACAAGATATCCAGGAGATGGAAATTACAAGCAACAGCCACCACAGCAGGTCCCTGCACAACAGGTAACCATGTTTCTAAAAGACCTACAACAACAGCTCAGTCGTGCAGCTGTGTTGCACTAAGATGGCTTGTTTCTCCCTTCGCAGTAAAAATAATGGAGACACAAGCAGAATTATTTGCAAAGCTGCCGCACTGTACTTTGGAGAACAACCTCAATGCGTTATTGGCATGAGAAACTCTCATTACCTTTTGAGCTGCTATATGTGTGTGACCTTTGCCACAACTATGATTCTCTAAACTGCTTTGCAGTCAATAGACTGACCCATTCAAGAAAGTTGCTGCTGTTAATAGCCTAAATGGCTTTTCGGAGTTTTTTTTGCTGCAAGCTGAATTTGCTGCTTCTTTTTAGCATCATGAACCTGTACTTTACATTAAACACTTGGATCACTGTTCCGATCTGCTGGTTCAAGTGTTTGGAAATTGTAACCTGTTGCACAGTGTCTTTGAATGACAATATCTGCTGAGGTGCATCTTCTATCTGGAAGTTGATTTGCAATTTATATAGTACAATATAATTGCAACTGACTGTATCTTATAAACCTAAACATATTCATTTGCGCTCGCGCGTGGGGGCGCGGCCTATGTATAATTAGAACTATGAACCTTGACTGTAATGTTCATGTGAATTATCTCGCAAATTGTTTCACTTCACACAGAACCCACTCATGAAACCTCAATGGTCACCTATCTGGGCGCGTAGACTATACTGTTCGCATAAAAAAAACGTAGCAACAAACTTTTACGTATTCCTTCCTCATACAGCCCCTGTAACGCTAGCCTAAAAGCTTTGTTTCCTCTCGCGCGCCTTGTATCTTGCTTCCAGTAATTTGTTAACATGGTGGTACACTCTATTTTTTCAGAGAAACAAGAGGCAGTCAGGAAGCTGATGGAGACCTCAGGTATCTATGAATCTTTTTTCTAATGTCTTCCCTCCTAATGCTACAGCTGTCATATCCTCCATTGATTATTATATGCCTTTAATACATTGGGGCTAAAGAGAATTCAGGGTGTAGTTTTTTTAGAGCAAGGTGGTGCTGGAGGTTTTGTCGGTATCAAATTGAAAAGTCCTGAAATGAAACGTGTGTGTGCTTCTATGGAATAATTACATTATGGTTCTACCTCTGCTTTCTATTAGGTAACTAAAGGTACCTGTACAGATAAAAAGCGGTATGCATTTCCATCAAATTTGTACCATTAAATGGTGCATTAACAACTGTGTTCCCTAGACTAAATATAGTGGCCTGATCCTATTCATGGCTGCTGATATGCAGGTTCTTTCCCTTATCAGGATCTCGGGTTGATGATATTTGTAGCTCATTCTAAGGTATCCTGTTTCTTTGATGTTAGGTTCTCATAGTACATGCTCATTTCTTTTTATTAATCTTACATATAGCGCCATGATCCTTTTCATGGACAAGTGCTCTGCCAATTTGAGTTTTTCAATGGTTCTTCCACAAACATACCATATCACAATTCTTTGACTGCCTCATCCAATAAGAGATTGAGAAATGTATCATGATCCGTGTTAGGATTCGATTCCTATATTTTTTTTTAGATTCAACGCTTTTCCTTGTGTTCTATTTTTTAGATTTAAGAGGAATATATATCAACTGAGTTTAGGATAATAGGTACATTTAACTATGCCTAGCTTTACCCACTGTTAACATGATTTCACCATGATATGATATTTTATTACAATCTAGGTTTACCGTACACACATTATTCTTCAATTTAGTTTGCAAACAAATAATAGTACTGAGTCCTATTTTTTGCGTTTCAGTATTGGCAGCCATTCATCAATAATTTAACGTACCCACTGATCACAGCTTGCTAAGAGAACTTCCTATTTACATCGGCACCATCATGCATCGCCTATCACCAGACCTTCACCAGCACCACCACACATCAGCAGCGCTACTACCACCGAAGACAACTATTTGTGTACACCGGCTTAGAGATCAACTACCGTGTATAGCTTTTCCGCAATAAAATACTTATCCCTGTAATATATTTCAATAGACCTGTATAACCTCTGAACGTGCTACCGCACGAGCGCGTGGAATCGCGCACCAATCGACTAGTTAAGCACATTTTTGGGCATGGACCAACTATAGGAACATGTAACTCAGCAAAGAAGATGGGCAACTACTGTGAACCAAAGAAGAAAAAAATTTGAATACAGAACATAGTACTAGTTCATAAAATAAGTTATTCCTGTTAATCTGAATGGTTTTACCAAATTCAGTTCAACTCTACCTGCAAAGGACGAAATTTTGAATGCCAAACAGAAGAGTTAAATAAAAAAAACAAGCTAATCCTAGTAATCTGAAATTCTGAATGGTTTTACAAATTCAGTCCAACTCCACCTCATCATATAACGCAGGACCTTTTCATGAACACTTTTCAAATATACAACATCCTACTAATCAAGTAAGGAACAATATTTCAGACAGACGGACAACGGTTATTAACATACAGATCAGATCTTCACAGCCAAGTTTCTAGCAACTGAACATCAAATCCTAGCAGACAAAATTTGAAGATACAGGAAAGGAAACTGCTGACAGCCTCAACTGTGTTGTACTATCTCCAACTGAAGCTAGATCTGATTTTTTGCAACCATTGCTGGCTTTAATAAAGTGGGCTGAAGACCTGATGTCAGCCAAGATGATTTCTGCATCAATCTTGTTATTGATATTTCTGCCATTGCTACACGGCTTGTTAAGAGGGTACAGAATGGCAAGGCAAAGCTACACGGCTTCAAATATGAACAAACAAGCCTGCAGGTTGCAGGGAGAGAACAGTTTATTAGGACATGAGGTAAATCCGGTAATAATGACAAGATAAAGGAAATGAGGAATCATATTTTACGCCTTACGATTCAAAATTGATAGACGAGCAAGATTCATTTTCTCTGCAAGTAGGGCTTGACTGATTCCAAGACAATCTGACCATCAGAGAATCTCATGAATGTTTAGGACATGTAAGGCAAAGTTCCACAAGGCAATAAACGATGCAAGCACATACCCTTCCATCATAAGACAAAGAAGCGAATAATGATGGATCATGGGAGCTCCATGCAATACCTACAATTTTAATTAACCCTGTGATTCCTTGTCAAAGTTCTAATTGATAAGCAAAGTATGAAGGTTGGAGGATACCATAGATGCTGTCTTCGTAGTCAGTATATGAGTTCAGTAATGGTTCTTCTTGCCTATTGGGTGAACCAGAAGGGCTGTGGAAAAATGACCAGGCATCAATATCCCAAATTTAAACAAAATGATCTAACAAGCACAAGAAAAAAAAAATAGAGACCTATCAGATTCAGAATCGTCACTGCTAACTTTAGCCAACCATAAATTTACAGTTGAATCTGTTCCAGCACTCTACAAAAGATTCAATGTCATCAGTACACAATAAAACCAATATATCATTACTTTAATCCCCCAAAAAAGTTGCATGTGGAGGGAGGAGTGAGACAAACCAGAAGCAGCTCGTCATACTCAGGATTGTGCCGAACAGCCCATGTCCTGTAAAAATAATGAGACCATAAAAAATACTCGATATTTGCTAGATAAGAAAGTCAAAACAGGCCCGTGTAGTCACACGTGTTAGTGACCGAAGCATTTCCAGAAATCTAATTCTGAAAAGGATGAAGTTTGCTCTTGTTCGATAGAAGGTAAGGTCAAACCATACGCATTCACAGCATATATGCAAACACAACAGATTGAGAACATTTAAAGATTGCAGTGAAAGATTCTGGTTTGAGTATATTATTACACAGTACATACCAATGTGAGTGCCCAGGGAGATCTTTTAGAGGATGCTTAAGCATTCTGAGATCCCACAAGCGAATTCCAAATTCGTCTTCTGCTGTTGCCTGAAGTGTATAATCGATTACTAATCAGAAGCAAATATTTTATTTGGGTGCAGGAGTATAAATAAGTTGATAACAATTCAATAATGAACCAGTAATAGCTGTCATTGTTACTGAACTTGAACACGGGTGTCCAATTAGGCAACAACAACATAGCATTTCAGTCCCAAGCAAGTTGAGGTAGGCTAGAGTTGAAACCCACCAAGAGCCCCAAGTCACGGTTCAGGCACTTTAATAGCTGCTTTCCAAGTACTCCTATTCAAACATAGATCTCTAGGTATATTCCAAGCTTTCAAATATTTTTTTATTGCCTCCCCCCATGTCAATTTCGGTCTTTCTCTACCTCTCCTCATATTATTAGCTTGGCTTAGGACTCCACAATGCACTGGTGCCTCTAGAGGTCTACTTTGGACATGGTCAAACCATCTCAACCGATGTTGGACAAGCTTTTCTTCAATTGGTGCTACCTCTAGGCGATCACGTATATCATCGTTCCAAACTCGGTCCATTCTGGTGTGATCGCAAATCCATCGCAACATACGCATTTCTACAACAATCAGTTGTTAAACATGTCGAATCTTTGTAGGCCAACATTCTGCTCCATACAACATAGCCGGTCTAATCGCCGTTCTATAGAACTTGCCTTTTAGCTTTTGTGGTACCCTCTTGTCACAGAGAATGCCAGAAGCTTATCGCCACTTGATCAACCCTGCTTTGATTCTATGGCTAACGACAGCATCAATATCTCCATCCCTCTATAGCATCGATCCCAGATACCGAAAGGTATCCTTCTTAAGCACTACTTGACCTTCCAAACTCACATCTCCCTCCTCCTGTACAACTCCACCAAAGTCGCATCTCATGTATTCGGTTTTAGTTCTGCTCAATCTAAAACCTTTAGACTCAAGGGTCTGCCGCCATAACTCTAGTTTCCTATTTACTCCCGTCTGACTTTCGTCCACTAACACTACATCATCAGCGAACAACATACACCAAGGGATTTCCCCTTGTATGTTCCTGATAACCTCATCCATTACCAAGGCAAAGAGATACGGGCTTAAGGCTGACCCTTGATGAAGTCCAATTTTAATCGAGAAGTAATATGTGTTACCATCGTTTGTTCGAACACTAGTCACATCATTGTTGTACATGTCCTTGATAAGGGTCACGTACTTTGATGGGACTTTATGTTTGTCCAAAGACCACCACATAACATTTCTTGGTATCTTGTCATAAGCCTTCTCTAGGTCAATGAAAACCAAGTGGAGGTCCTTCTTCTGCTCTCTAAACCGCTCCATAACCTGTCTTATTAAGAAGATTGCTTCTGTGGTTGACCTTCCGGGCATGAAACTAAATTGGTTTGTTGATATCTGCGTCGTTCCTCGCAGACGCTGCTCGATGACTCTCTCCCATAACTTCATAGTGTGGCTCATCAACTTAATTAGGCAGGCTCTACGAAATTGGATTGAGGCTTAAAAAAAGGGCGTACCCAGTGCAGAGAGCTCCCGCTTTGTGCGGGGTCTGGGGAAGGGTGTTAGTGGCAAGCCTTACCCTCGCCTATGCAATGCGAGGAGACCGCGACTCGAACCTGGGACCTTCCGGTCACAGGCGGTAAGACTCTACCGCTTGCACCAGGCCCGCCCTAGCTAGATTAAATTAATACAATTATGAACCAATAAAAAATGAATTTGTTGGTAAAACTCTGTCAAGAGTTCTAATCAATTATTTAATAATAACGAAGCAACAACTCATGTCATACCCCAGTGCGAACATGATGCTTAACTACTGAAGCAAGAAAAAATATGCAAACTCCATGATCAAAATATAACAAAATAAAGTTGAAATGTAACCAAGAAACAGAAGGTAATACAAAGTTGTTGTCTTCAATGTTACTACAGAAAGCTAATTCATAAGAATGTTCGTTTGCTGCAAATATATATGAAGTATTGCTTGATATGGGAAACAAGAAAGTAAGTGTCGAACTCACAATAATGTTTTGCTTCTTGGGGTTATAATCCACATCCCGTATATGTGCATGTTCAATTGCAGTTGATTTTCTGAGAATGGTACATTTAAAGATAAACATAACTGCAACATTTCAATAACTGAACTACAGATAGAAGCATAGTAAATAATAGAAGGTCAAGATAAAGTATTAACTCCATAGAACGTAGATCCCACAACTGAAGTGATGAATCAGATATTGCAGCAATTGAATTATGATTGTGTGGATCCCAAGCTCCACCACGTAAATTTGGAAGCATGTCAGCTGATCCCTGTGAGATCACCTGCAATGTATGAATTCAAATTAACACCATTGTGAAATATGAAGTATATAAACAGATGGCGTGTAGATTCTTGACAATTCATAATCTGGTACTTAAGTTAATGTTTGAAAACAGAGAAAGTATTTTGCAAGTATGCTGATGATATATTGATAAACAGAAGGATGATGGCACACCTTAGCTGATTTATTTGACGTGTCTATGTTCCAAAGAAAAATATTTCGGTCATCGATGCTAATTAGTTTATCATGCTTTCCAAGTGGCCACCAAATCACACTGCAAAATAACCAGCTTAGAGGTGTCAAGAACCATGAATAAAGATGACACACATATCACAAGAAGCTTTTAAGAATATATGAAGCAAGTGAGACTAGTTTAAAAGATTCATACAGAAAGTTGAAATAAAATATTCTCATCTATTATGTCCTTCGCGAACACTGTGGGAAATAATCTTTGTATTGCTTAAATGGGGCTCATAATGTGAAACACGTGCAGCATGCTAGACAGGACAGAATGTTCATTGCATCTTTCTTAGTAACTATACTCTTATCTCAATGTTCATGTGCAGTGAACAAGTGATGTAGTCACAAAAATGAGGCCAAAATAATCTAGCTACAAATAAACACCATGCGGTTCAGGAAGGAACATTAACCCCACACTTGCATTTCAGCCACCAAAGTTGGACACAGTCTGAAATTCAAAGCATAGGAAGAATCTAGTACAGTAAGTAGATCAAACATCTCTAGAGCAACCAAAAATCAACAGAAACAGGAGTTCACCGTCTAGTCTTGCCCGTATGCCCACTAAGCTCAAAGAGCTGCTCAAGTTGAGGTGAGTTTGATTGCCCATTAACCTCTGGGATTTTCCAAACTGACGCACCGTAGCCCTCACCTGGCATTCACATCACGACTTTTCCAAATTACAAGAAAATCACACACTACAGATTTGCAAATTGCAATGTTCACGAACAGAGAGGCAACTTTTCCGTTCTTTACCAGACGTGTAGACTGTGGAGAAGACCCTGTGATCGAAGGGGCATGATTTGAGGTCCCAGATCTCGTTGGGGTGGTAGAAGAGGCCATCGCACACCAGCTCGCTCTCCGCCGGCGAAAGCCGGATTAGGTGCACCTACTTGGACGCACTCAGAGGAATCGAGATCCAAATCAAATCCCACGCCATTTCCCCTGACAGAAAAGTACTACTCGAATCGCAATCCCACCAGACGCGACGCGCCTTCATGGCCGCGAGACACGCACCTCGTTCTCCTCCTTGAGGCTGAGGGTGCCGGCAAGGAAGGTGGTCGAGCCGGCGTCCGCGCGCACGTCGGCGATACACCGCGCCTGCAAGAGCAGAGAAAGGAGGAAGAGGTTAAGACAAGTTGTTCTAGAAGGTTCCAGCAGGCGCTGCTGCTGCTGCTTGCTTGCCTGGTACTTGAGGCCGCCGTAGACGATGCCGCTGGATCCGCCCTGCATTCTCGCGCGCGCTTCGGATCCGCGCGGTGACGCCGCTGATCGCTCGCTCCGAGACGGAAGAGACCGCGCGGAGCAGGCAGCCGCCTTCGGCCTTCCACACTCCTTTAGACGAAGCACAAATACGTTTTGGCACACTGAAAGCGTATTATACTGTGGCAGACGTGTTTAGAGAGCAGGTGGCGTAATAATAGCAGGGGAAGACGAAGCGGATGGTGACGTGGAGGAGGAAACGGATGACGGGGGGCTACGGCTGTGGTCATGTGGACGTGGCGCAACGGGCATCGGCTGCTCCGCATCCCCTCTCCACCACTCCTCCCCACCCCAGAAGGCCCGTGGCGGGCCACGCCACTAACCGCCCCCCCGCCCACGCCATGGCGTCGACCGGCCTCGCCGCGCTGCCATCGCAGCTCGCTTCCCCGGGCCGCCTGCGCCGCCGCGCCGCCCTCTCCTCTGCTAGCCGCTCGAATCTCCTCCTCCACTGCGCAACCAAAGGTACCCCGGCCATTTTTGCTTCCCGTCCCGAGAGCCGCCTGCGAGTCGTGCGCTGCCTCCCGATCCCGAGTAACAGGGTGCGTGTTTGCTTCTGCAGTTGGATCGCGATGCAGGCTGGCGGTGACCTGCAACGCGCAGGCGGTGGCGCCGACCAGCATTGCGCAGGGGACGCCCGTCCGGCCGACGAGCATACTGGTGGTGGGCGCCACGGGGACGCTGGGGCGGCAGGTGGTCAGGAGGGCGCTGGACGAGGGCTACGACGTCAGGTGCCTCGTCAGGCCGCGCCCGGCGCCGGCAGATTTCCTCCGGGACTGGGGCGCCACTGTCGTCAATGTACGGTTACATCGGGCTGCCATTGCTACTGCACTATTCAATCTGTGCAGTTGTACTTGCTTTTGCTATTGGTGGTAATTTTGTGTGCTTTGCATTGGAGCTGATTAGGCCGACCTCAGCAAGCCGGAGACCGTACCTGCGACACTTGTTGGTATTCATACCGTCATTGACTGTGCGACAGGACGGCCAGAAGAGCCCATCGGGACGGTATGCTACGACCATTTCTGTGAATACAGTAACAAATGATTACGCTTCTCTGTTGTCCTGAATATTATTCTTGCATCAATGCAGTTTTGCTGGTTGTTGCTCAAGCTAATTTTATTGCTCTTAGTAGCGAAGAATTTCATCTAGCTGCATTGTTTGTTTTTGTAAGCATGGTTTATTGTACTAACATATATGCCATGGATCATTTGTTTAGACTTGCTGATGGTTATTCCATTTAGGTAGATTGGGAAGGAAAAGTTGCTCTAATACAGTGTGCAAAGGCTATGGGAATTCAAAAGTATGTGTTCTATTCCATCCACAACTGTGACAAGCATCCTGAGGTTCCCTTGATGGAAATCAAGTATTGTACTGAGAAGTTTATTCAGGACAGTGGTCTGGATTATATCATCATCCGTTTGTGTGGTTTCATGCAGGTAGATTTGATCCTCTCCCTGTGATTCTGAGTCTTTGGTTAGAAAACTGCTTTCTTAGTGTCAATGATCCTAGTGAAGTACAATGATGATAGGTTACAAAAGGCAGTTCCTTGTTAGTGAAACTGTACTATTAAAAGATCAAGTCGTGATATGACCTCGAGTTGATACGTACTGCCACTGTCATATTTGCTTGTTTATCCAGAACTAAATTCCTGTCTAACATTGTTTGCAATAGGGTCTTATTGGGCAATATGCTGTGCCTATACTAGAAGAGAAGTCTGTCTGGGGAACTGATGCTCCAACTCGGATTGCTTACATCGATACCCAGGTTTATATTTCCCCTTGTCCATTTGAAAATGGGATCACCGCTATCTTTTTGAACCTCTCCTTCAGCTTTCCTTCAACACATTCTGGTTAAATTATAGGACGTAGCTCGACTAACGTTTATAGCTATGCGGAATGAGAAGGCCAACAAGAAACTCATGACTTTTGCTGGCCCACGAGCTTGGACAACTCAAGAGGTAATAAACTGCAGAGTCTTTTTGAAGGAAATTAATTATGTAGTATGTCCAGAAAAGTTTTGATCAATAAATCTATCTTCATAGATCATTAAGTTTGTATCACTGTTATCTTTCAAAATGTTATGCAGTTCATTTTGTTTGTGATGCTAGATATTGTAAATGATGCTTCCGAGAATTATGTTTATTGTTTGTATATTGTACTTCATCTTTTTTTCTTTCTTTTGCCTCTTCAGGTGATTACTTTGTGTGAGAGGTTAGCTGGGCAAGATGCCAATGTAACCACTGTCCCTGTTGCGGTATTGAGATTTACTCGTCAGTTGACACGGTTCTTCCAATGGACAAATGATGTGGCTGACAGACTGGCATTTTCAGAGGTTACCATGTTGTCCTTTCTGTTCAGTTTACATGTGTCCATATAATGGTAACTTGTATCATAGCTTGTGAAAACTAATAGAACATTTCTTTAAACCAGGTGCTCTCAAGTGATACAGTTTTCTCTGCTCCAATGAATGAGACCTACCAGCTTCTCGGGGTGGATGGGAATGACATCCTCAGCTTAGAGAAATATTTACAAGATTATTTTACCAACATTTTGAAGAAGTTAAAGGATCTCAAGGCACAATCCAAGCAAACCGACATATTCTTTTGATAAGAAGGATTTCTGTGACCTAGGGACATAATTTACAGATCTGTGCCTCAAATGACAGATGAGTGAGCACAATTTTTTTCCTGTATATTTGCATTTTTGCATGTGCAAGAATGTTCTGTGCTATTAGATGATGTGTATAGAATCTTAACATTTTGAGCTATCAAAGTTCCGAAGTTTGTGCAAAACAGCATAAAGTCTATGGTTTCACGTCAACTTACATTATTCTAAACTCATGGCCTCATGGGTTCTAGCATGACTGATCAAAAAGAAAAGAGAAAAAA
Source organism: Miscanthus floridulus (assembly GCF_019320115.1). Classification (NCBI taxonomy): domain Eukaryota; kingdom Viridiplantae; phylum Streptophyta; class Magnoliopsida; order Poales; family Poaceae; genus Miscanthus; species Miscanthus floridulus. The sequence continues at coordinate 74,454,505 of NC_089592.1, forward strand.
AAAGATTAGTTTTGAATTGAATGAAACAAGAATAAATTTGTTATTAATGATTCATTCTCTACCATAAGAAATAAGCAACTTTTGTTCATTGTTGATCCATTCAAGAAGGCCTTCCTATGAACTGGAAGAGAATGAAACCATAGCAAGTTTCAAATGGCAAACACGGAACCTTACTATTTGATTTCCCCTATTTTGCTTCGATGTGACTGATTAAGTGAAGCGTCAAAAAAACTATGAGGTCCACATTTTCTTTTCTTTTGTTATCTGTTTGATGAGTTCATGTTTGTTAATTGCTCTTGTGACGGTCCAATTTGTTCGTAGCAAGAATCCTAATAATTGTTTTGCTCATCCTTTAGAGAGATTTTGATTGAATCTTTTCCTTCTCGATACATGTGATGTAATCATATAGCCTGTTCTCATGCAATTATTTACAAAAAATAAGGTTTCTGCTAGGATCTGTCATGTGTTAACTATAAGTTTATACCTTGTGGTATGGATCTGTTGTATATTGGACCAGATCCGCTTCACAAGAATCTTGCCAATTACATTTTCCAATAGATGCCGACTCACCGAGGTAACATTTCTATTGGGAAAAAAGATCAAATAATTATGCTTCATTTGATCTGTATGTCTGGAAAGAATATCTGCATACTTAATAATGAAGACATGCCTGAAGAAAATCAAACAATTCGTGAAGAAGTTTGATTCTGACTGAAATATATGTATACAACAACAACAACAAAGCCTTTAAGTCCCAAACAAGTTGGGGTAGGCTAGAGTTGAAACCCAACAGAAGCAATCAAGGTTCAGGCATGTGAATAGCTGTCTTCCAAGCACTCCTATCTAAGGCTAAGTCTTTGGGTATATTCCATCCTTTCAAGTCTCCTTTTATTGCCTCTACCCAAGTCAACTTCGGTCTTCCTCTGCCTCTCTTCACGTTACTATCCTGACTTAGGATTCCACTACGCACCGATGCATCTGGAGGTCTCCGTTGCACATGTCCAAACCATCTCAACCGGTGTTGGACAAGCTTTTCTTCAATTGGCGCTACCCCTAATCTCTCACGTATATCATCGTTCTGAACTCGATCCCTTCTTGTATGACCGCAAATCCAACGCAACATACGCATTTCCGCGACACTTAGCTGTTGAATATGTCGTCTTTTCGTAGGCCAACATTCTGCACCATACAACATAGCAGGTCTAATCGCCGTCCTATAAAACTTGCCTTTTAGCTTCTGTGATACCCTTTTGTCACATAGGACACCAGACGCTTGCCGCCACTTCATCCACCCTGCATTGATTCTATGGCTAACATCTTCATCAATATCCCCGTCCCTCTGTAGCATTGATCCTAAATATCGAAAGGTATCCTTCCTAGGCACTACTTGACCTTCCAAACTAACATCTTCCTCCTCCCGAGTAGTAGTGCCGAAGTCACATCTCATATACTCAGTTTTAGTTCTACTAAGTCTAAAACCTTTGGACTCCAAAGTCTCCCGCCATAACTCCAGTTTCTGATTCACTCCTGTCCGGCTTTCATCAACTAGCACTACATCGTCCGCGAAAAGCATACACCAAGGGATGTCCCCTTGTATGTCCCTTGTGACCTCATCCATCACTAAAGCAAACAAATAAGGGCTCAAAGCTGACCCTTGATGTAGTCCTATCCTAATCGGGAAGTCATCCGTGTCTCCATCACTTGTTCGAACTCTAGTCACAACATTGCTGTACATGTCCTTAATGAGCCCGACGTACTTCGTTGGGACTTTATGTTTGTCCAACGCCCACCACATAACATTCCTTGGTATTTTATCATAAGCCTTCTCCAAGTCAATAAAAACCATGTGTAGGTCCTTCTTCTCCCTATACCGCTCCATAACTTGTCTTATTAAGAAAATGGCTTCCATGGTTGACCTTCCGGGCATGAAACCAAATTGGTTCATAGAGACCCGCGTAATTGCTCTCAAGCGATACTCGCTTTCGGGTTTCATCTCCATTTAAGTGGCTAAGTTTTTACATTGGCTCGCCACGCCTAACACAACCCTCCTCCTTTACCAGGGCTTGGGACCTGCTATGCTGGGACACCAAAGGCGCCCCACCATAGGCGGAGTTGACTGAAATATATGCATCCTTTTCAAAAATTCAAACACACAGGAGAACTGCTTGTCATTGCATTAAGAAGGAGAATAGTTTGTTACAAGGAACAGCACATGTTTTTTTAGTTATATCCACACCTGTTACAAAAGAACACACGACCAGGCCATATGCACTACCCTGCAAATGCAGTCAGGTAACTTCCCTTTGCACCTGCGAGGCTTCATAGATGGACCTCAGTCCCCAACTCTCCAGTGTCTGCAGGAGGCGCTCTACTGAGGGCGAAACATTGTTGTAGACGCAGTCATTCCTCTGCTTCCAAAATGACCAGGATCCCAATACCATCAGAGAGTTGAAGCCTTTGCATTTCTCCTTGCATGTCTGCAACTCTGCTTTGCACCACCACTCAACAAAGGTATAGGCTCTGGTGGATGATTAGCATTCATGACTGTATATTAGTATGTTCAAATTTATGCACATTTATTGTATGTTCAATGAAAATATAGAACCACAATTTTTAAGAAAATGGAAGAGAATTCCTGCCTCTTCATGTTCACCAACATTTGATATTATAAGTTTATTCAAAATGGCATACTTATTCAGTCTCTCCTGGGAATTGTAAGAGATCACCGACATGCTATTCAAAATCCTAGTGTGGTACATGTAGCAAGGCAAGTGGACACATTTTCATGTTCCAGCTATTGGCACCAATAATTAGTATGGTTGTTTAGCCTACAGCTGAGCCTTGCATACATGCATGTTATATTTCTTATGTAATGGATAATGGGTTTCAGCTCTAGCCTATCCCTACTTGCTTGGGACTAAAAGGCTTATTGTTATTGTTGCCTCAACATCTCTTATATTTATCTTGGCCCGTTTTTAGAAGGTCTACCTGTGAGCTGAAGTTTTCTTTTTTCAAACATGCTGGAGAGCCATGTACGATTATACTCTCTCCGTTCCAAATTGTAAGGTCACTTTGACTTTTCTAGGTACATCACTTTTTGTTATGCACCTAGATATATACATTATTTCTAGATACATAATAGAAACTAGGATTCTAGAAAAGCGAAAACGACTTACAATTTGGAACGGAGGGGGTATTAAAGAAGAAGAGTAACAAGGCCACAAGGGTAATAACCTGTACAAACACCCACACACACCTATTCCATGAACTGGAAATGGTCTTGGTATCTGTTATGAACAGGAAGAAAATTAGGCCATAGCCAGTTTCCAATAGCAAACACAATGCCCTACTATTTGGCCTCCTGATTTGTTTTATGCTTATTCATCAGATTTTTTGTCATGTCATTTTTCATTGAAATGTTGAACAGAGCCATGAGCTTTGTATGTTCATTTCCTGCTTTACTGCAGAAAAGAATCCAAATAAGTGTGTAGCTTATTACTTGTGAACTTTTAATGGAATCTATTTCTTTTGTGATACATGTGATGCAGCCTGTTTTCAGGAAATTATTGACAGATTGGCTGTCTGTTAGATCAGCTGTGTGCTAACTATAAGTTTATATGCCTTTCATGGTGGAGCTGGTGTATCCATGCGTAAGGTCAGATCCACCTCAAAATGGTGTTGAAATTACATTGTGAAACAGATGATGAGACAACATGCCTATTTGAAAAATCAAATAATTATGCTACACTCTATTAGAATATTTGCTTTTTGCTCACAATAGTATACACCACCACCACCACAACAACAACAAAGCCTTTAAGTCACAAACAAGTTGGGGTAGGCTAGAGTTGAAACCCAACAGAAGCAATCAAGGTTCAGGCACGTGAATAGCTGTTTTCCAAGCACTTCTATCTAAGGCTAAGTCTTTGGGTATATTCCATCCTTTCAAGTCTCCTTTTATTGCCTCTACCTAAGTCAACTTCGGTCTTCCTCTGCCTCTCTTCACATTACTATCCTGGCTTAGGATTCTACTACGCACCGGTGCCTCTAGAGGTCTCCGTTGGACATGTCCAAACCATCTCAACCGGTGTTGGACAAGCTTTTCTTCAATTGGTGCTACCCCTAATCTATCACGTATATCATCGTTCTGAACTCGATCCCTTCTTGTATGATCACAAATCCAACGCAACATACGCATTTCCGCGACACTTATCTGTTGAACATGTCGTCTTTTTGTAGGCCAATATTCTACACCATACAACATAGCAGGTCTAATCGTCGTCCTATAAAACTTGCCTTTTAGCTTATGTGTTGCCCTTTTGTTACATAGGACGCCAGATGCTTGGCGTCACTTCATCCACCCTGCTTTAATTCTATGACTAACATCTTCATCAATATCCCCGTCTCTTTGTAGCATTGATCCTAAATATCAAAATGTATCTTTCCTAGGCACTACTTGGCCTTCTAAACTAATATCTTCCTCCTCTCGAGTAGTAGTGCTGAAGTCACATCTCATATACTCAGTTTTAGTTCTACTGAGTCTAAAGCCTTTGGACTCCAAAGTCTCCCGTCATAACTCCAGTTTCTGATTCACTCCTGTCTGACTTTCATCAACTAGCACTACATTGTCCGCGAAAAGCATACATAAGAGATGTCCCCTTGTATGTCCCTTATGACCTCATCCATTACTAAGGCAAACAGATAAGGGCTCAAAGCTGACCCTTGATGTAGTCCTATCCTAATCGGGAAGTCATCCGTGTTTCCATCACTTGTTCGAACAATAGTCATAATATTGTTGTATATGTCCTTAATGAGCCCGACGTACTTCGTTGGGACTTTATGTTTGTCCAAAGCCCACCACATAACATTCCTTGGTATTTTATCATAATCTGTCGGGGACCTAATACTGGGGTACCCAATGAGGGGGAGCTAATAACCATCAAACGCTGATACTTCCAAACAGACGAGAGCGCATCTACACTTCTTGACCATACGATCGAAGATTGGCTGCGCCTCGCCCGACCCCTAAGGGTGAGCTCCTCCTCGCCTGACCCTCGAGGGCTGGACTCCGCCTCGCCCGACGTCCGAGGGCAGGCTCTGCCTCGCCCGACGTCCGAGGTCTGGCTCCACCTCGCTTGACGTCCCAAGACAGGCTCCGCCTCGTCCGACGTTTGGGGCCAAACTCCGCCGCGCCCGACGGCTAAGGGCTGGCTCTGCCTCGCCCGATGTCTGGGGGCTGGCTCCGCCTCGCCCGACGTCCAAGAGTAGGCTCCGCCTCGCCCGACATCCGAGGACTGGCTCCGCCTCGCCCGACGGCTGAGGGCTGGCTCCGCCTCGCTCGACGTCCGATGGCAGGCTCCGCTTCGCCCAACGTCTTGGGGCTGGCTTCGCCTCGCCCGATGTCCGAGGGCAGGCTCCGCTTTGCCCGACGTCCCGAGGCTGGCTCCGTCTCGCCCGACGTCCGAGGGCGGGCTCCGCTTCGCCCGACGTCTACACCCTGCTCCTTCATAATGACGAGCACAGGGTAAGACAGGACACTCAGGTCAACCGCAGTACCGAGGACCATACCCTGCATGACTATGGGAAGGTACCATCAGGATATGATGGGACAGGCGCTTTAAGCCCTTCCAGGCATGACAGAGCCCGAACAGTGTTGTAGGCGCCGACTTTTGCCTTACAGTGTTATGGGCACCGCCATCAGCCCTCGGACACAGACCCTGACATAAGCATACAACAATCACTACAATCCAGGAGGGAACTCACATCATCTACAGTAACGGATGTATGGTCACTTCCCCGTCTGCTCCCCGTTGGGTCACGGTTCGGCACCCTGGCATGCCGCACCGTCCGCCGAAGTAGGATGGGACGCGACCACTTGCTGAACGAAGCCAGAGCACGGCCCTATCAGGATCGACGAACGTGCTATCCCTGGCACTGTCTGCCATGTCAGCAGGGCAGGCTCAAGGGAAAATGAAGACCCAACACCTTCGAAGGTGATGTAGACTAGGCCCGATCTTTCGATAGGTATGATAGCGTCGATTGCTGGAGACTCGACGTTCACGATCTAGGCTTCGAACCAAGACTAATTCGGACCCCCACAACCATTACACCACAGCTCCGTTGGTTATCAACCACGCGAACGTGATTGACCTCGCCGAGAAGGCTTTCCTACAAACGAATAGAGAACACAAGCAAGAACGAGATAAACGCAATCTGAAATTACAAATAAATATGAGGATTATGATAATGAGAAGGAGTTCAAGTCTTTATTGGAAAGGACTAATCGCCACAGGCGAACAAGATCAAGAACTGGGGCCCTGGTTCACAGCAAGCAGCCTTGGCGGCACAGTTGTAGCAAAACGATGTCTGTTTCACGAGGAAATCAAGAACTAAACAAAACCCAAACCCTAAGGAGAGCGATGACTACTATTTATAGTCTTGGGCGTCACCCCCCTGGACGCGCCCCCTAATGGGCCCAAACACGATACACGGTCCAACGGACCAAAAGACGGTGTCGCAGCACCCTAGCAGATTCTGGATGCTGACTTATTTCGACGATTCCCGTTGATTCCGAAGGTCTTTTGACGTGAGACCACTTGGATTGGCTTCCTTATCAAATTAGCTTTCCAACCATATGTGGATCGTCAAAAACGAAGTCTGGATGCGTCATGGGTGACCAGTCTAAGGCAGACTGGTTCTGGAGGCCGAGGCAGACTCGAACTTGAGTTGCTTTGGGCCTCCACCTCGGGGATTCGAACCGAATTAGTCTCGGGCCTCCTTCTTGACTTGGACACCCTTGCTGGCCTCCTACTCCTCCATACCATGCGCCAAACATGGTCATATGCATGAGTGTCATGTCCTCATCATCCTCCCCTTCTTGACGAAAAGCCGTCCTCGACGTCGATTGTGCTTGAAACTGATCCTGCACAACATAAAGGAGAACGGGGTTGCGAAGACAAAGGGAACTGAAATAATTATGAGAAGAAACATGACCATGTTTCCAAGTTTCTAGCATGTCATCTCGCATAAAAATTTCAGCAAGCATGTAGACTCCATGATCCGAATGCACACGATGTATGTCAACACTATCCTGCAAAAGATTAGAACTAACCAAAGACAATGTAGGAATAGATGGTCTAGCAGACATAGGTAGCAACCAACAATGCTCCCCTTCTTGGAAGTGAACTTGTTTATTTGAGGAATATGAGAAAATATTTGTATTATTATGGCTGCCCTCTAAACGATCATAATCTTGTACAACAAAAGGAGAATTCATATTACTACGAATGTATACTCGATGTATCATATATTGTCTCTTGTTGTTATATTTGTTAATAACATGATATGTGTGTTTAGAAAACCAAGGTAAATTAGCATATTTAAAAAGGCTCTTCTCCAAACAATCTAGGTTACACAAAATATCAAATTCAATGTAACCCAAAGTATGTAAAGAAGACAACAGTTTGAACTCATCAGTTTTAGTAGCAATATGAATAATATGTTTATTTTCAGCACAAGTGACTGGTTTCAAAACATGTAAAATTGAAGCATCATCAACCAATTCATCTTTATCACAAGGAATTTCAAATAAATTATCATGGGACAGAGATAAACTAAGAGAGGGTTCCACTAACAATTGCTCTATGATAGCATGGTTTGTGGAAAAATTTAGTACATTAAAACAATTCTCACCTTCCGTGAGTGTAGCACCATGGGCATTACATGTGTTCTCAGCAGTAGTAATAGGCGCATTGTGAAGTGATGGTTCTGAATTTGCATATGAGGTTGTGAGCTCCTCATTTTCTTCTATATCATCCTCACGCTTATGTACATTATCCTGTAGAAGGTTAGTCATAGGAAGAGGAATAACAACAGACTCTTCCTCTAAATGGTGCACCTCATCATATGAAGTCAAAACAGGAGGTAGATTAACAAAGGTTTCTCGCATAAGAAGTTTCATACTATTCCAAGTTTGAGGTTTATCAGAAGGATCTAAAGACTCCCACCAAAATAAAGCAGAATGTCGCAAAACACTAGCTGCATTTTTACCTTCCTCCTTGGACACATAAAGCGAGTAGCAAATATGTTATCTATGACAATTTCCCACTCCATGTACTCATCAGCACCTATACCATCATAAGTCGATGGATACGAACAACCTGTCATTGTTAGAAGACATCAAAAGATAACACAAAAGTATTATCCCTATCAACTACTTCGGTTGTGGACAAGGAAAAACAAGACACTCAACTCTCAAGCGTCTTACTACGGTCTTACAAGTGTTCTTACCAAAGCAACAGGCGATGTAATCGGTCGGTGACTGTGATACCGTTGTAGCTTGAGTGTAACAGTTGCAAGGCGAACTTATACTTGATTAGAAGAAGGTGGAGCTTGGACATGCACAATATAGTAGCAAGGAATAGCAATAATTTAATTCAGAAATTACAAGATTGAAAAGTAGTCCCAAGCTAGTCTATGTCGCTGGCCTAAACTCGTTCTGGACCTAGTTCAAGCAAGCAATACAATACAACTCAGCACAAGGACTCAAAAGGATGAAAGCATTTCTGAACTTTTTTTTTCACTTTCTTTTTCTTTCCTTCTTTATTTTTTTCTCTCTTTTTTTAGGTGCGGCTTTTTTTCCCCTTCTTTTGATTTTTGCACCTCTTTGCCTTTAACTCTTTCTTTTTTACTTAGAAAAGTGCTGCAAAAATAATTGTAAATAAAAATATCAAGAAGCTGCACTGTAGCATGATCTAAACTCTTGGCTAGCAAACAATATCAGCAGTAGGACTACCTAGGCGTGGACACCCTGACAGGAACTTTCCTTTTGGATTAGCACAAGGAAAAACCAAAGAAATGCCCAACAAGGATCACAACTAACCAACAGTAGAAAATCTTGTGTGCATATTATTTTCAAAGGAGACTATAACTGCCAATTAATGCTTTCCTTTCTTTCTAACTGTGCGCAAGAATAATCCACCAGCTACAACCCTAGAGATTAGATGAGATATCCTTTTTAAACGTGGAAATAAGGATCAGGATAAAGATTTGTACTATATGTCTCTCTCAACTTGACTTATTCTTTTCCCTCAATTTGCTCACGTAACAACCAACAGGGATGCAAGATTTGGCAAAAGGAACAAGCTATCACTACACTGGAAGACAAGACTTGACACTAGACCAAGAACAAGATCAGAACACAATGAACACTAAGACGCGGTGAGGGACGACAGTTCAATAAGGCAAACTAAAATTAAAAAAATTTGCAAAGGCACAACGAGGCTATAGGACAGGGAATATGTGGTGGTGTATATTTTTTTGGCTTTTTGTGGACAATAGGTAATGCAAAAACAGTAACAGTCTAAAGGGGAAAATGAAGTTATACCTAATAGGTAACAAGGTCTCTGATACCACTTGATGTAGATTAGGCCCGATCTTCCGATAGGTATGATAGCGTCGATTGTGGAGACTCGACGTTCACGATCTAGGCTTCGAACCAAGACTGATTCGGACCTCCACAACCGTTACACCACTGCTCCGTTGGTTATCAACCACGCGAACACGATTGACCTCGCCGAGAAGGCTTTCCTACAAGCGAATCGAGAACACAAACAAGGACGAGATAAATGCAATCTGAAATCGCAAATAAATATGAGGCTTATGATAATGAGAAGGAGTTCAAGTCTTTATTCGAAAGCACTAATCGCCATAGGCGAACAAGATCGAGAACTGGGGCCCTAGTTCACAGCAAGTAGCCTTGGCGGCATAGTTGCAGCAAAACAATGTCTGTTTCACGAGGAAATCAAGAACTAAACAAAACCCAAACCCTAAGGAGAGCGATGGCTGCTATTTATAGAGTCTTGGGCATCACCCCCTGGACGCGCCCCCTAATGGCCCCAAACACGATACATGGTCCAACGGACCAAAAGACGGTGTCGCAGCACCCTGGTAGATTCTGGACGCTGACTTGTTTCGATGATTCCTGTTGATTCCGAAGGTCTTTTGATGTAAGACCACTTGGATTGGCTTCCTTATCAAATTAGCTTTCCAACCATATGTGGATCGTCGAAAATGGAGTCCGGATGCGTCATGGGTGACCAGTTTAAGGCAGACTAATCCTGCAGGCCGAGGCAGACTCGAACTTGAGTTGTTTTGGGCCTCCATCTCGGGAATTCGAACCGAATTAGCCTTAGACCTCCTTCTTGACTTGGACACCCTTGCTGGCCTCCTACCCCTCCATACCATGCGCCAAACATGGTCATATGCATGGGTGTTATGTCCTCATCAGAAGGACCTTCTTTACCTCTGGGTTTTTTCCTCTTTCTCTCATCTATAATCCCTGCTCCCCCTTGGTCTATAAAAGGGAGGGTAGGGCACCCCACTAAGGGGACGGATCGATTCCACACACAACACATCACATAACACAGCCAAGCAGCAACCGAGCTCTTGGCATCCTTTCGACTATTCCCTCAGAGACTTGGGTCATGTCCCTCTCTCGACCGTTTGTACCCCCTACTACGAACCGTTTTCGGTGCTAATAACACAAGCAGGAGCAAACTAGACGTAGGGACATTCTGCCTAAATCAGTATAAACCTTATGTCCTTTAGTACACCATCCGGACCTAATGCGCAACAAATATAAATTTACTAGTTGGTGTTTATTCGAAACACCGATAGTTGACGCGCTAGGTAGGGGACCTTTACGCGTTTCGATGATAAACATCAGGTCACAGATGGCTAGCCATGACATCAGTTGGATCCCAAGCGCACACATGCGCTTCGGGAGCCTAGGCTTCATCATCACGGTGGAAGGAGAGTTGGCATTAGCTCACGTCGCCATCCAATCTCTCCCCTCCATCGGCCTCAACCATGAGAGGCTTGAGTGCCAGCTCGGTGTCTCTCTTGGACCCAGCAGTCCAGAGAGGACCAACGCCGCCTCACCCTTTTCGACGCCAATGACATGGCATGGTTTTTCAGAGGAGGGTCCCTCTCTCCGGAACACCACATACGAAGCGCCCTGATAGCGCTTTCGTTCGGTCTCCGCAATGCTGCGGCAACCGTTAGCCACCTTGTGGCACGACGCATGGTCTTTTTGCCCGCGAACAACGAGTTCGTGGGGGTGATCGAATATGTCATGGAATCCCTCCACAACATCCTCACAGAGGGCCAGGGTCGTCCTCTGGCTCTGACTCTAGCAAGGGAAGCCATCACCCCTCCCGGGAATGCTTCATGATGGGTACCCCCGAGGGACACGTCGAAAGCATCTCCGCGGAGGAGGCTACCCTGGTGGGCAACCTCGGCGACGAAACCAAAGGGGAGATAGCGGCCCCACCTCGTATGGGGGTAGAGTAGTTGAAAGCCCGAAAGTGAGAGATCGAGGAAGCCAGAATCCAGCTTGTGCAGGAGTGTGCGAAGCTCAATCGAGAGACTGGAGACGGCGAGCGCGCATGTGCCATGGCCCACGATGTAAACCGAAGGATCATCGTCGACGATGAAGCCCTTCCTCGCTTCGCCCGAGCAAGCCAGAACATCATCGCTGCGATGGCCTTGCTCCATGGCCTTCCAGAGGCCGCGACGCTCGAGGATTGTCAGCCCCCATGAGATCCGCACACTACTCGAGCGTGCGATGGCGCAGCAGGCCGAGAGCTCATTGTCTCGATGACACAAGCTTGACGCTAGTCAGCGCACAACCTCAGCGTGCCCTGCCAGGGATGCGTCAGTCCACTAGACACCACTGGGCGGCAGGCAGCGCACCGCGGTCCTGGTGCATCAGCGTCTTGGCCGCAACCGCGATGCACGCAGGACCCTCGATACCCGCAGACGCACCTACGGTGACCCAAGAGAAGGCGCGTGCCACGACTATCATCCTCGTCACGATAGATGCTACAACAGCGGCGAGGACCGGAGCTCGATCCCTGGCCTGCCGGGCCCTCAGGCCTTGGGCCGGCACACCCTCAACGCTGCTTTCCCACTAAGGTACCGACCACCTACCAATATCCCGAAGTACTCTGGGGAGACAAACCCCGGACTTTGGCTCGAAGACTATCGGCTTGCCTGCCAAGCCGGTGGTGTAGATAATGATGACTTCATTATCCGCAACCTTCCACTATTCTTAGCTGATTCGACACGAGCGTGGTTGGAACACCTGTCGTCCAACGCGATCCAGAGTTGGGCGGATCTGAAGGAGATCTTTGTGGGAAACTTCCAGGGCACATACAAGCGCCCTGAGAACCCATGGGATCTCAAGAACTGCCGTCAGAAGGCCGGTGAGACCCTTCGAGGGTACATCTGGCGCTTCTCCCGATAGTGCAATGAGCTCCCTAACGTCATCGGCGCCGATGTTATAGGAGCCTTCCTATCTAGGACTACCTGTGAGTCTTTGGTTTATAAACTAGGATGCAAGGGCCCGCGAACCACCAAGGAACTCCTGGACATCGCCACCAGCCACGCCTCGGGAGAAGAGGCGGTCGGAGCAATCTTCGATCGTCTCGAGGGCAAGGCAAGGCAGGACGAGGGCGCCGGCAAAGGCACCTCCAATCGTTCCGCCAAAAGGAAGAACGAGAAGCAACGGCATGAGGACTCGCTCGTGGCCGTTGCTGACCGCAAGGGTTGTTGAAAGCCCACGGAGGGCACTCCAAACCACTTCAAAAAATTACTCGAGGGGCCATGCCTGAACCACACCTTCTCGGTTAAGCATCTGCTCATGGACTGTAGCCTCATGCGGTGGTTCTTGTCCGGAGGCTCCAACAAAGGGGAGCACAGAAAGAACCCTGCCCCCACCATGGACGATGCCGAGGAGAAGGACGATGACTTTTCGACGCCGGATGATTGCCTTATGATCTTCGGAGGATCAGCGTCATACGACTCCAAACATCGTCAGAAGGTCACACACCGTGAGGTCTACACGGCCGAACCGGCGACACCTCCCTTCCTTTGGTGGTCAGAGTACACCATAAACTTCGATCGGACCGACCATCCGGATAGTGTCCCATACCCGGGGAGATATCCGCTTGTGGTTGACCCGATCGTCGGCCCAAAGCAACTCACCAAAGTACTAATGGATGGAGGCAGCGGCCTCAACATCATGTACGCCAAGACGCTCAACGAGATGGGCATCGACCGGACACGTCTCCGCCCAACCCGAGCACCTTTCCATGGCATCATGCCTAGGAAGCAAGCCATGCCAATCGAGCAGATCGTTCTGCCCGTTACCTTTGAGGATCAGTTCAATTACAGGACTGAAACCCTCACCTTCGAGGTGGTTGGGTTCCCCGGAACCTTCCACACCATCCTAGGACATCCATGCTATGCGAAGTTCATGGCCATCCCTAACTATACATACCTCAAGCTAAAGATGACGGGCCCCCACGAGGTCATCACCGTTGGCACCTCCTTCCAGCGCGCCTATGAGTGCGAGGTCGAGTGCTGCGGGCACGCCGCAACAATCGTCGCCTCCGGAGAGCTCGCCACCCTCAAGGAGAAGGTCACCGAAGAAGTGCCCGATGCCAAGAAGTCGACTAGGTCGTTCGAGTCAGCAGAAGGCTTTAAAGAAGTCCTCATAGACCCCGGGAGCACCGAGGGCAAAACGGTACGCATTGGTACCATGCTTTCCTCCGAATAGGAAAGCGCGCTCATCGACTTCATCCGTGACAACAAAGACATCTTTGCGTGGAAACCCTCGGATATGCCAGGCATTTCGAGGCAGGTCACCGAGCATACCTTGAAGATCCACCTAGGCTCCAAGTCGGTGAAGCAATGCCTGCATCGCTTCAACGAGAAGTGCAGGGCCATCAGTGAAGAGATAGCAAAACTATCGGCTACCGGATTCATCAAGGAAGTATACCACCTAGAGTGGTTAGCCAATCCTATTCTTGTATGAAAGAAGAGTGGGAAATGGAGGATGTGTGTAGACTATACGGGTCTCAACAAGGCATGCCCAAAGGATCTGTTTCCTTTACCGTGCATAGACCAAATAGTCGACTCTATCTCGAGGTGCGAAATCCTCTGCTTCCTTGATGTTTACTCTGGGTACAATCAAATCATGATGAAAGAGTCCGACCAGCTCATGACATCTTTCATCACCCCCATCGAATCATTCTACTATGTTTCTATATCATTCAGTCTGAAGAACACTGGGGCTACATACCAGCGTTGTATGCTCAAATGCTTCGGGGACCTCATCGGGCAGACCATTGAGGCCTACGGTGATGACATCGTAGTTAAGTCCAAACGGGCTGACCACCTCATTGCGATCTTGAGCAGACCTTTGTGAAATTCTAAGCGAATGGCATCAAACTCAATCCTGAGAAGTGTGTTTTTGGGGTCCTGAGGGGCATGCTGCTCGGCTTCATTGTCTTTGAGTGTAGCATCGAAGCCAACCCGGAGAAAATCTTAGCCATTCCAAGGATGGGCCCGATTCAGAACATAAAGGGGGTTCAGCGAGTCACAGGGTGCCTCGCCGCACTCAGCCGATTCATCTCGCGCCTCGGCAAACAAGGTCTCCCCCTTTATCGCTTCCTAAAGAAAGCCGACTGCTTCGAGTGGACATCCGAGGCCCAGGAGGCACTTGACATGGTCAAACTGCTTCTGACAAAGGCCCCGATCTTGGTTCCTCCAACCAATGGAGAATCCCTTCTGCTATACATAGCGGCCACCATGCAAGTGGTTAGCGCCACCCTGGTAGTGGAGTGGGAGGAGGGGCACGCCCTCAAGGTGCAGCGCCCTATATACTTTATCAGTGAGGTACTATCTGACTCTAAAACCCACTATTCCCAAATCTAGAAGCTCCTGTACGCTGTCCTTATCACCAAGAGGAAGCTACGCCTCTACTTCGAGTCACACCCGGTGACGGTCGTGACGTCGTTCCCCCTCGGTGAGGTCATCCAAAGCTAGGATGCCACAGGAAGAACCGCAAAGTGGACGCTCGAGTTGATGGATCAGGGCATTACGTATGCCTCCCAAATGGCGATCAAGTCCTAGGTGTTGGCTGACTTCATCGCGGAATGGATCGAGGTCCAAACACCACCGGCGGTCGTCGATCAAGAGTATTGGACGATGTACTTCGATGGATCACTGATGAAGAAGGGCGCCGGCGTGGGACTAGTCTTCGTATCGCCCCTTGGGGTACGCATGAGGTACATGGTCCATCTCTATTTCCCCTCATCCAATAATGTGGCTGAATATGAAGCGCTCATCAACGGCCTACGCATTGCCATTGAGTTGGGCATGCCTCGACATCTGAGGCGACTCCCAGCTGGTTGTCAACCAAGTCATGAAGGAGTCAAGCTATCACGACGCCAAGATGGTTGCGTACTGCCAAGAAGTCCGATGACTGGAGGATAAATTCGACGGCCTCGAACTAAATCACATCCCAAGGTGCCTCAACGAGGCGGCCGACGTGCTTGTGAAGGTGGCATCTGGCTGAGAGCCTATGCCAACAGGTGTCTTCGCCAGCAACCAACACAAGCCCTCGGTGTGCTATGAAGGGTCAGAACGAGGCCGACGATGGTTTGCCCGATCCAGCCTCGAGGGCTAACCTACCGATGGCTCCATCCGGCCCCGAGGTCATGGACCTTGAAGAGGATCCAGCGACAGAGCTCAACCCTCTGGTCGACTAGAGAACACTCTGCCTCGACTACCTCCTCCGTGACACACTACCGACGAACAAGATGGAAGCTCGATGGCTCGCACGTCGCGTCAAGTCCTTCGTTCTTATAGAGGGAGAACTCTACAAACGAAGCCACACCGGAAGCCTACAGCTCTGCATCCCCATCGAACAGGGGAAGCATTTGCTGGGTGATATCCATAGTGGAGTCTGTGGTCACCATACCATGCCTAGAACCTTGTTTGGGAACACATTCCGACAGGGCTTGTACTGGCCCACTGCAGTAGCCGACGCCGAGTAGATCGTGCGCACCTACGAAGGGTGTCAGTATTACGCTCGGCAAACTCGCCTCCTGGCCCAGGCACTCCAGATGATCCCCATCACGTGGCTCTTCACGGTCTGGGGGCTCAATCTTGTTGGGCCTCTCAAAAAGGCACCCAGAGGATACACCCACTTGCTTGTCATCATAGACAAGTTCACAAAATGGATCGAAGCTCGGCCGATCTCCGTGATCAAATCCGAGCAAGCCGTGTTGTTCTTCCTCGACATCATACATCGCTTTGGAGTACCGAACTCCATCATTACAGACAACGGCACACAATTCACTAGTAAGAAGTTCCTTCGATTCTATGATGAAAACCACATCCGGGTTGATTGGGCCGCCATCGCGCACCCCCGAACAAATGGGCAGGTCGAGCGCGCAAACGGCATGCTCCTACAGGGCCTCGAGCCTAGGATCTTCAACCAGTTGAACAAATTTGGCGCACGCTGGGTCGTTGAGCTCCCCGCAGTGCTCTGGAGCCTAAGGACAACTCCTAGTCGAGCCATCGGCTACAGACCTTTCTTTATGGTCTATGGTTCCGAGGCCGTCCTCCCAACCGGCCTTGATTAAGGAGCACCAAGGATCAGAGCATACGACAAACAGGGAGCCGAGGCATCCCATGAAGATGCCATGGACCAGTTAGACAAAGCTCGCGATATCGCCCTCCTCCGCTCAGCCAAGTACTAGCAGGCGCTGCATCGGTACCACAGCCGACGGGTGTGGGACCAACCCTTCAACGTTGGGGACCTAGTTCTCCACCTCGTGTAGAGCAACAAAGACCCCCCACAAGCTCTCTTCGCCCTAGGAGGGGCCGTACGTCATCACGGAAGTACTCTGACCTCACTCGGGGGCTGGTATGAGTACATTTATCTTACAAACATTCTCTGTGTTTTCCCTCTTTTCCCATGGTAAGTCCTAAGGGCTAGGATTTTGGGAACAAACTCTGAGTATAACTGGTAGGACTGTGGGAAACCCACGCCCCAACGGCTATGGTCTCCTTGCTCACCAGGATGATCAGAATTGGCTCGCCCGCACTCCGAGCTTTTTGCGACCTTAACTGTGGGAAGGGTCGGAAGGCACTGAACCTCTTTCATAAAAAGATGGAGGAGAGCTGAAAAGCTATTTGCCGTAAAGAAATTTGAGAACTTATTCATTTTTTCCCAAATCCGTTGCTTACAAAGTGATTTCATCATGAAAAGGGACTAATGTATTCTTCAAAACAAAAAACTGTTCCCATGGGGGGCTCCCCCCACAACTTAAACGATTATATTTTCTGACCAGTTCTACTCTAAATACTACTACGATCGCCGTGCCACGATCTCCATCGGCAACGTCCTACCGCTCCACGGGATCCTTGAGGGTGCCATCGTCTGCAACGTCGAGCACCACGTCGGTGACCATGGTGTCTTCGCCAGGGTGTCTAGAGACTACGCCATCGTGATCAGCCGCAACCCTAACAACAGCACCTGAACGGGGGGCGCTGCCCGCCGAAGAATGGCCGCCATGGCTGATGGATGTCTCTGACATCTCATCAAACTTCATGAACTGGCTGATCTGAGCAGCTGCAAGGGCAAAGCCCCCCATCGAAGCAGTCCTAGGCGGCTTTTCCACCGACAAAGCTCGCCCGAAGAAGATTTGCCGGAAGAGGTCCCCGCACGGCTCTATCCCGACGAAGGCCTCACGGACGACGACAAAGCTAACGACGCTCAGCACCCTCCAGTGCACCTCCTCCTTCAGCAGAAGCGGCCCCTTCTCGGCGAAGGCGACCGGCACCATCTCATCTACGTTGGATGACCTCTAGCTTGATATCGCGCTTCGGATTCATGAGCGGATCTATGAGTTTTCCTCTCCCTGGCATTACCCTCTCTCACTTAGGAACCGCTGCGATGCATGAATGCATTCGGTGAAAAGGAAGAAGGAGGGGAGGCAGCAGCCCAGGAATAGGCAGAGGAATGGGACGAGAACCCTCTCCCTTCCACTATTTAAGGAGGAGGTGCAACAATTGGAGAAAGGCAAAAGGTTGGGACAAAAAACTCTCTTCCCCTATTCAATGCAGATGGGAATTCGATGCTGATGGGAATTCGAGGGGACATGTCTAGACCGACGAGACGCGCCCTGCTCAATGAGATGGCGTCTGGTCAAACGGGATATAGCTTGGGCATGGCCCACCACTACCGCACGTCGGGTGCGAGAAATAATGTGCATCCGCATGCAGGCGACTCTCCACTTTCCCAGGTAGGACCTGGAAGGACCCAATGACGGAACCTCCATCAAGGGGAGCCAAATGGGCCTCCTGGGTCAATCGAACGGCCCAGGTGAACGCCGAATGAACGGCCGCCGAAAGATAAGCACCTTTGTTTACTTACTTTTCGTGTCAATTTTACTACCGAGCCACCGACCCCTGCAACGACAGAGGCGCGGACATCGCTCGAGGGCTACCGAGAGTGTCTACTTATTTAGACATTCTCTTCCCCCGACCCCTTCTTACGATTAAAAACCGGAGGCGCGGTGTGCGGGTGTAAAACTTTAAGTAAAACTGGACGAACCACTAGACCCTACGCCCCAGCGGCTAGGACATTTTTGTTCACCAGCATAATCAAATTCATAGTTCCTCGCACCCTAAGCTTTAGCACCCGCCTTCTCGAGAAGGGTTTAGAGAGGTCTGCCTACGGAATCTCCTTCAAGGAGAAGCTGTCAGGCCGCCTAAGTCAATCTAACGGCTTGGATCGCCGCCGAGAGACAGAAACAAAAAAATTGCGATGCTCGTGCAGGTTACGCTGGCCGCGTCGCAAACGTCGGACCCGAACCTCATATGGACATGTCCGGTAAGAACTTCCCGTCACTCATGCCACTGAGGTAACATCACCAATCCCCGCTTTTGTTTCCATTAAATCATACATTAATCCCATACATCCAAACGTTGCATATGTAATTGCTGCATCTCAACGCTACACATCGCGTCATGAAGCGGTAGTCACCTCATTCGATATGAGCGGCAACTGACTGAGGTTCGAAGGCCGGCCCACGAAGGGCTCGAGGCCACCTCATGTCAAACAGAGCCAGGGAGAAAAACCGAGATGAGCCCCAGCGGCCTTGCCCGACCCTGCTTAGAAGCGGACAGGGACATCTCGACCTTTCTCGATCGATTCTAACCTCAAGCCAAACCCACATAATCTCCGTCGAGGAGAGGCCAATGGGCCACCTGAGCCTATCAAATGGCTCGGGCATCTGCTAGGAGGCGGGTTAAGAAGTAGTGGATTGCCACATGAGGGCTCTGCCGACCCCGTCAGCGGATGACGGACCCAGATCCCACACAAACATGCCTGTTAGCGAGCTCATTGAGCGCGATACTCGAGCCGTCGAGGCAAGTATCGTTTGCTCAGCACCTCCTACTGCGGAAACCGAGGACGGGGTGATGTGTGAAACATGGCCGAGCCCTATCAGACCCCAAGGGGCTCGAGGGCTCGAGCCGTCCGATCCTAGATCGAGAGACCGAGGTTCGAAGGCCGGCCCGCGAAGGACCCGAGGCCGCCTCGCGTCGAACAAGGGCTAGGGGAGCAAACGCAGATGAGCCTCTGCGGCCTTCGCCCAACCCGCATAGAGGCGGATAGGGTCATCTCAACCTTCTAGTTCAATCTAGCCTCTAGCCGAGCCCATAGAATCCCCATTGAGGGGGAATCTATTGGAAGGCGGGTTAAGGAGCAACGGAATGCCACCCAAGGGCTTTGCCGACCATGTCATGAGCGATGGGACTGGATTCTGTTCGAACATTCCCGTTAGTGAGCTCATCAAGCACGTCACTCGAGCCGTCGAGGCAAGTGACGTCACCTCAACCTCTCTAGTTGCAAAAACCACAGACGGGGCGACAGTCACAAAATGAGCTGACCCTTGACCGATTCTCCGCCACGCGCGGGGGCTCGGGGAAGGCTGGACTTGCAATGAGACCGAACGCACGGTCACAGAACAATAGGTAAAATCCTAAGTAAGGGGTACGTGTGAATACAAGAGTAAGTTCACTTCCCTCGCTTCGGTCTCCAGTAACATCTGGCCCCAGTGACCGCAAGGGGTCGGATCTCACTCGGGGGCTGATAAAGGTATAAATACCTCCTTTTTTTGAAACAGTCGTTGCGTCGGACCTCTTCCTCACGTTAAGGTTAGCGGCAAGGTTTGTGGGAACAAATAACCGAGCATACCTGGTAAGACTGCAAAAAAACCCATGACCCGGGCTATGGTAAGTTTGCTCACCAGCATAATCAAAATTCCCCTCTTATACACCTCGGGCCCTATGGCCTTAACAAACGGAAAGGTCGGATTGCATGAGCACCTTTTTTTTAATGCAAAAAAGGGAATAAAGCAAGTTCAATCAAACGAAACGAAATTGTGAATTTGTTTAACGAAACAAAGTTATGAATCTATTTTGAAAAAATGAAAGTGCCGACACTTGTCCATAGATTACAGATAAATGTCCCTCAGACTCATTCGACTAACTACCCC
Organism: Miscanthus floridulus; assembly: GCF_019320115.1. Classification (NCBI taxonomy): domain Eukaryota; kingdom Viridiplantae; phylum Streptophyta; class Magnoliopsida; order Poales; family Poaceae; genus Miscanthus; species Miscanthus floridulus. Next base: position 74,474,925 of record NC_089592.1, read on the forward strand.
CTCTCGGGGAGAACCATATCTTCAATTCTGCTCGCTAGGGTTTTCGCAAAAGGAGTCACCGTCGCTTCTATGTCATCCAGCTCGGAGGGTTCATAACCAGGCGCGAAACCGAGGCTCATCACCTCAAAATCCATGTTGTCGTCGTAATGTGAGCGGGCGATGGCGAAGGCTTGGGTGATCCCTGAGGGAAGAGCTTCCTTCTCCAGCTGGCGTACTCGTGCCATGATATCTGTGGCATGGGCCGTGAGCGAGCTAGTCCCCTCCGCCTACACCACCTGTAGGTCATCGCAGACTACGCCAAAGGCAACCTTCAGGATATCGAGCTCGTTGCTGTCCACCCGAAGAAGACTCCTCGCCTCAGCGAGATCCATGGCCAGTCTGGCAGCGGCTCCCTCGTCCTCTAGCTTCTAGGCTCTCGCGGTCTCTAGCTCAGCCTAGAGGGAGTTGATCCTCTGTTGCGTCTCGTCGCGCTCTCGGACGGCCTGGTCATGCTCCCCGTAGGCCGTGCCATGCTCCGAGCGGAGCCTCTCTGTAGTATGGCGTAGCTCATCTTGCTCTGTGCATAGCCGGGCGACCATCTCGATGTCTAGTTTCGCCCTCTGCTGGGCCACGGACCTCTCCTCGGCCACCAGCCTAAGATCCCGCTCCCTCTTGGCCTCAGCTAGGAGGTCGATGACCTACTAGCGGGTCTTGGCATCCCACTGGAGCAGCTCGTCCCACTCCCTTCGCACTTTGGTGGCCTCCTCCTAATCCCGCCGTACCCTCTCCGTCAGTTCATCAAAAGACTTCTCGGTGTCCTCAGCATCCCGGTGGGCCTCGGCCGCCCACCGTCGAAGATCGTCCGCCTTTGCGGCAAGGGGAGTCAACTCAGCCACCCTCTAGCAGAGCTAGGTGGTCACATCCCAATGCAGCCATGCCTCATCGACGAGGCGGTCCGAATCCTCCCTGTGATAACGAAGGAACCATGATTTCTCCCGGTTGCGAGCAATAAGAGACTAAAAAAAAGACGGAGGTCAGAAAACAAAAATTGATGAAGAAAAAAGAGATCGAGAGGCAAGACCAAGTGAATACCCGACCGGTGGGAAAGATTACATCTCAAAGGGCACCACTGTCCTAGTTCAGAGCTTCCAGCGTGGCCGTGAACCCCTCACTAAGCTTCTCCTGCTCCATGCCCTCGGCGGCATCGTCGAGGGTGAAGAGTTTCGACGATGGGTCCCACGGACTCACCCACCGGAGCAGGTGTTGGCCCTCCGATGGTAGGACCAGGGACAACTCCCTGCTAGTCTCCTTAGCAACCGCCGCGGTGTCCGAGGGACCTTGGGCCATGACCCGCTCGTCTTGCCCACGGTCGACGTCGTCTCTGGGGCTACCGGTAGCACGGGACGCGCCGCTGCCTCAGGCATCACCACCATAGCTTCTGGCTACGACCCGTCTATCGTAGCCACCATCACCTCCACCTCCGTCGGTGGGACCTTGTCCGGCTGTGCCGCGCCTGCCGTGGTCGACGCAATGGGTGCGGCCGACAGCTCCACCCGACCCGACGTTGGCAGTGGCATCACTTCCATTGCTAATTGAGCGGCGACCTCTGAGGGCGCCTCCTCAGCCTCGCTGACAGCTTGACCCATCAAGGGCATGGGCACCACCGCAGGCGATGCTAGACCGGCCGACGAGGCTGTGACACCGGCTCCGCTATCGCCCGAAATGGGAGCGATGTCTAGCAGCGGCCCCCGCCTTGCCTGAGGGGCGACGTTCTTCTTGGGCGCCAGCGCTATGGAAGTGCCCCATCTGACCCGTCTCCCGACGCTATAGAAGAAACAAAAGGCATGAGTCACTATGAAAAATAGAGAAAAACAAAGGAATCGACAACTTATGTCGGCGCTGTTGCGCGGTGGAGACGTTTAGGGGACGAACCCCTAGTTCCCTGCTCCACTTCATTGGGGCGGGACCGTTTTGAGGCCATCCCCTACTCCTGGGCTGAGGGGCTCACCTCCCTCATTTCTAGTGGCATGGCGGTGGAGCCAACCCCCTCTCTCGGCACCTCGGGCGCGACAGAGATCCGCCCAGCCCCGCTGGCTCTTAGGGCATGGCGACAGGTTTGCCCGCTCCTGCTGGCACCTCAGGCGTGGCGACAGATCCGCCCACCCCTGATGGTGCTAAGGATGGGCCGACGGTCCAGCCCACCTCCTCCTCTGGCCTCACGGCCGTACCTTCCCTCGCATGGAACGAGAAGGGTCCCTACATTGATGAGTGGGTACCTGTCAGCGCGTCCTCGCCTCCCAGGTCACCCCACTCGATGTCTGCGAATACCTCGTCATTTTCCTCATCATCGTCATCGCTGTCTGTCTCCTCTCCTCGCTCCCATGCCTGTTGTTTCTGCTGCTTCTTCTTCCTCTTGAACTCCTTCGTCTTCTTCTCCCACTCGGCCACAGTGCGATTCGCCGCCGCCACGAGTGGGTCCTTCGGTAGTGGAGCCGAGCTATCCATGAAGACGAGTCTCTTCGGCTAGTCCTGCTATCCCAAGGTCAGCATCAAGGGGTCAGGAATTCAAGTAAAAAGGAGGCATGGGGAAAGAGAACTTATGAAGTCGATGTACCCCGGTTCCGGCCGCATTGGGGGATGCCCCGGCACCGGATACACGAAATCAAGAACGACGTCGACGTCATCCTTCGAAGGCTCCATCGCCTCCTTGATGCGCTACGCCACTTCTGAGGGGGAGAGCGCTCTCCCATCGAGGGACACTCCGGGCACCATCAGGTACAGGGAAAGCGCGTGACTCATCAGCGACGCCACCCTCCGCGTATGGTAGGCGCCGATGATCTCTGACCCCTTCACGCCCCTCTCCTTTAGAATTTGGAGGGCGGCGAGACGGTCCTAGATTTTCTTCTTGTCATTATCTGGTACCCCCACATCCTCCATGATTCCGGGACCTCTTCGATGAGGCGTCCGGTGAACGCTGGCAAGAGGGCGGCTGCGTCGTTCTTGACGTAGAACCAATGCAAAAGGAGTAATACAATCAATGTAAATACAGAAGCTAAAGAGCAAGGTAGAGATATGCAAACTCCCGTCGATGACTCAGGTATTTTTACCAAGGTATCAAGAAGCGCGCAAGCTTCCCCCTAGTCCTCGTTGGAGCCCCTCGCAAGGAATCGCTCGCAAGGGCCAAGCTCCCGGTCAAGTGACTCCGTGGAAAGCCTCAGGCCTTCCCCACGAGCAAGTGGGTCTCCGACGTGTCTTTTGGCAAGCCTCTCCCAGATGCTCCCCGCCGTCTTCACTATCAAGCTTGTTCCCTCTGGTACACGGTGGCGGCCACACCACAAATACGGTTGGTGTGATCTCGTAAGACTACAAACCCCTTCGATGTACAACAATGGTGCGCAAGCACCGAGTGGTAAGAGATATACAAATCTCACTAAACACTAGGCCTAAACCTAGAGCTAGCACATAAGTGATGGTCTAATCAACCTAAGCACTTCGCAAAGCACATACGCTAATCACCTAATAAATCACTAAGCACTATGCAAGTGGAGATCACTAAAATAGTGTATCAACACACTTGATATGTTTTCTCGGCTCCACACCCTTCATTTGGCCGGTTGGGGGTTGTATTTATAAGTCCCTCTGAAAAAGTAGCCGTTGGAGATGAAATCCCGCTTTTCTGCTACTGACTGAACGCTGATCACGTCCTGACCGGACGCGTCCGGTCGCCCGATCGTTAGAGCTGCGATCAACTAATCGGACGCTGCCAGCGTCTGGTCACATGCCACCGAACGTGTCCGGTCGCAATTTCGCTGCTCTGAAACCTTTCTATACTTGATCGGACGCTGTAGTCCTGTGTACGGTCAATTTACCTCCAGCGTCCAGTTAGTACTGAATATATTGCTGGTGATGATGAACAATACCATCAATGCATCCGGTCGATTTCAGTACTCAGCGTCCGGTCGCTGCTGCTGACGCTTGCTGTTGCCAAGCCTCTTGATCGGAGCGTCTGGTCACTTTTCGCCAGCGTCCGGTCACCTTTGTGAGCTCGTTTTTTTGCGATCTTGCGTACGGCTTGGTTTCTATCTTCGTGCTTGGACTTCGTTTGATATCTTGGGTCTTCTCTTGTGCTCCTAGGGTCTTGCTTATGGTATTGATCATCAGATCATCATGTCGCCTTTGTCCAAGCCACGCCTTGCACCCTATTGAACTACAAAACAATCACTTGTAAATTCATTAGTCCAACTTGGTTGTGTTGGTCATCAAACACTAAAATACAAAGTAAATGGGCCTAGGGTCCATTTTCCTTATAGGGTACTCATTGACCCGATTGTTGCGGAGCGAGATGCCGGCGCATCCCATCGGCACGCTCAGCTCTCGCTTCTTCAAGAGGGTGACGGCGAAGAGATGCCGCCATAGGTCGAAGTGGGGACTAATCCCCAAGAACCCCTCACATAGGGCAACGAACGCCGCAATGTGCAAGACCCCATTGGGAGTACGATGCTGCAGTTCCACCTTGTAGGAACTTGTGGGCGGGGGTGGCGAATCCCTACTCGTGAAAGTGAGCGAAGGACACAACGTAGCCTTCGGGCGGCGACGACGCGTCTTCATTGCCGGGCAGCCGCCACTCCTCGGTGGCAGTCCGCGCGCAAAGAAGGCCACGATGAACGAGGCCCTCTAGGCGCTGGAGGCTGACGTCGGATCTACACCACTGCTCCATTAGATGATGGGGGTGGTTGGATGCGAGCTTGACGATGGCTACGACATGGGTGCGGGAGGCTTAGGTGATTGGCGGCGGAGGTTGTAGATGCAAAGGCGAGGAGGCAAAGTACGAAACCCTGGGGGTGAACCCCTTGGTTTTGGCGACGGATGTGAGAAGGGCAACCATCCGCCTAGATCTCCGTGCCTACCACGATACACCACCATGTCACATCGCGGGATATGTGCCTGTGATCCCTATCCTTTCCCACCAAAGTCACACCGGACGTTTCGCCTTCCTGGGCAGACCAGGACTCTTTTCCTGCAAAGGGGATACGGGTCAAAAAAGCATTTCTCTGGCCCGCCTAGGCCTAGGAGTTAGAGGGCTGGCCCAATAGTTTCGACGGCCATCCCAACGAGGGATGGGCCCATGAGCAGCCAAAACTCAGGCGCACGAGCCTCAAGAGAGTCTCGATCCACAATCGAGTCTCAACCGGGCTAGGCCTGGATGAATCCCTACGAACGGGATACCAGGGTTCCATTTAAACTATCCAGTTGTCAAACACCAAATCTCACAGCCATACCCACGAAGGGTCCAAACTATCCCCAGGCGATTCTATCCGAATCACCCGAGGGCTCAGGGGCTACACCCGACGTGAGCGCACCCTCTGGCGAATGAAAATACCTCTCGGGCAATTCTATCCGAATCACCTAGGGGCTCAGGGGCTATACCCATCGGGTGCGCTCGCACGCACCCTCTAGCGAATCAAAATACCCCCCGGGCGATTCTATCCGAATCACCCGGGGGCTCGGGGCTACACCCATTGGGTGCGCTCGTGCGCACCCTCCGGCAAGTCAAATCACCCCAGACGATTCTATCTGAATCACTCGGGGGGCCACTCTCGGGGACCTAATACTGGGGTACCCAATGAGGGGGAGCTAATAACCATCAAACACTAATATTTCCGAACAGATGAGAGAGCATCTACAATTCTTACCCATACGACCGAAGATTGGCTGCGCCTCGTCCGACCCCTAAGGGTTGGCTCCACCTCGCCCAACCTCCGAGGGCTAGACTCTACCTCACCCGATGTCCAAGGGCAGGCTCCGCCTCGCCCGACTTCTTGGGGCTGGCTCTGCCTCGCCCGATGTCCCGGGGTTAACTCCGCCTCGTCTGACGTTTGGGGCCAAACTCCGCCGTGCCCGATGGCTGAGGGCTGGCTCTGCCTCACCCGACGTCTAGGGGCTGGCTCTGCCTCGCCCGACATCCGAGGACTGGGTCCGCCTCGTCCGACGGTTGAGGGCTGGCTCCGCCTCACCCGACATCCGAGGGTAGGCTCCGCTTCGCTCGACGTCCCGGGACTGGCTCTGCCTCGCTCGACGTTCGAAGGCTGGCTCCGCTTCACCCGATGTCCTAGAGCTAGCTCCGCCTCGCCCGATGTCTGAGGACAGGCTCTGCTTCGACCGACGTCTACACCCTGCTCCTTCATAATGATGAGCACAGGGTAAGACAGGACACTTAGGTCAACCGTAGTACCGAGGACCATACCCTGCACGACTACGGGAAGGTACCGTTAGGATACGACGGGACGAGCACTTTAAGCCCTTCCAGGCATGATAGAGCCTGAACAGTGTTGTAGGCGTCGACTTTTGCCTTACAGTGTTGTGGGCGCCGCCATCTGCCCTCGGACGTGGACCCTAAAATAAGCATACGACAACCACTATAATCTAGGAGGGAACTCACATCATCTACAATAACGGACGTATGGTCACTTCTCCGTTTGCTCGCCGTTGGGTCATGGCTCGGCACCCTGGCACGCCGCACCGTCCGTCAGAGTAGGATGGGACGTGACCACTTGCTGAATGAAGCCAGAGCACGACCCTATCAGGATCGACGAACGTGCTATCCCTGGCACCGTCTGCCATGTCAGTGGAGCAGGCTCAAGGGAAAAGAAAGACCCGACACCTTCGAAGGACCTTCTCTACCTCTGGTTTTTTCCTCTTTCTCCCATCTATAATCCCTGCTCCCCTTGGTCTATAAAAGGCAGGGCAGGGCACCCCACTAAGGGGACATATCGATTCCACACACAACACATAACACACAACCAAGCAGCAACCGAGCTGTTGGCATCCTTTCGACCATTCTATCAGAGACTTAGGACCTATCCCTCTCTCGACCATTTGTACCTCCTACTATGAATCTTTTTTGGTGCTAATAACACGAGCAGCAGCAAACTGGACGTAGGGACATTCTGCCCAAACTAGTATAAACCTTGTGTCATTTAGTACACCATCCAGGCCTAACGCGTAACAAATATAAATTTACTAGTCAGTGTTTTTTGAAACACCGACATAAGCCTTCTCCAAGTCAATAAAAACCATATGTAGGTCCTTCTTCTTCTTCTTCTCCCTATACCGCTCCATAACTTGTCTTATTAAAAAAATGGCTTCCATGGTTGATCTTCCGGGCATAAAACCAAATTGGTTCATAGAGACCCGTGTTATTGCTCTCAAGCGATGCTCGATAACTCTCTCCCATAGCTTCACAGTATGGCTCATCAACTTAATTCCTCGGTAATTAGTACAACTTTGAATATCTCCTTTATTCTTGTAGATCGGTACCAATATACTTCTCCTCTACTCATAAGGCATCTTGTTCGATCAAAAAATATGGTTGAACAGCTTGGTTAGCCATACTATAGCTATGTCCCCGAGGCATCTCCACACCTCGATTGGGATACCATCTGGTCCCATCGTCTTACCTCCTTTCATCCTTTTCAACGCCTCTCTTACCTCAGATTCTTGGATTCTCCGCACAAATCGCCTATTGATGTCATCAAAAGGGTCATCCAACTAAAAGGTTATGTCCGTATTCTCACCATTGAACAATTTATCAAAATACTCTTGCCATCGATGTCGGATCTCATCCTCCTTCACCAAGAGATGCTCCCTTTCATCCTTAATGCACTTAACATGGTTGAAGTCCCTTGTCTTTCTCTCACGAACCCTAGCCATCCTATAAATATCCTTCTCTCCTTCCTTCATACTCAAATGTTGGTAAAGATCATTGTACGCTTTACCCTTTGCCACACTTATAGCTCGCTTTGTAGTCTTCTTTGCAGCCTTGTACTTCTCTATGTTGTCCAGACTCCTGTCATGGTACAAGCGTCTATAGCATTCTTTCTTCTCCTTAATAGCCCTTTGGACTTCCTTGTTCTACCACCAAGTATCTTTAGCCTCGCCTCCACTTCCTTTGGTTACTCCACACACCTCTGAGGCCACCTTCTGAATGTTGGTTGCCATCTTCTCTCACATGTTGTTTATGTTCTCTTCTTCCTTCCAAGAGCCCTCTTTGATAACCATTTCCCTAAATACCTCTAACGTCTCCCCTTTCAGTTTCCACCACTTTGTTCTTTCAATCTTAGCTTATTTATCCCTATGGGCACGCACCTGAAAATGATAGTCTACCACCAAAAGCTTATGTTGAGAAACAACACACTCCCCTGATATCACCTTGCAACCCAAGCATACTCGTTTGTCCTTTCTTCTTACGAGGACAAAGTCAATCTGGCTAGAGTGTTGTCCGCTACTGAAGGTCACTAGATGAGATTATCTCTTTCTAAAGAAAGCGTTGGCTATCATCAGGTCAAAAGCTACCGCAAAGTCCAGAACTTCCTCCCCCTCCTGATTCCTACTACCATACCCAAAACCTTCATGAACTACCTCGAAACCTGCGCTTGTAGTACCTACATGCCCATTAAGATCCCCTTCTATAAAAAGCTTCTCACTGCTAGGTACAACTCTAATCAGGCCATCTAAGTCTTCCCAGAACTGTCTCTTAGCACTCTCGTCGAGGCCTACTTGGAGGGCATACGCATGAAACATCCTCAATTTTCCGCGAAGGAAAAATCCACAGAATGAATTATAATATGATGAAACCAATAGTTGATTCCATCATATTATCATATATCAGTCGATATCACAGTCAAACATCGTAAGATTACAAGAATACAAGATATTACATCACTAGGGAACACATCTATTACAGAGTTAATCTAGCGGAGGACTGTCGAGTGAAGGCTCCTCCTTCACGGGTCATCATCAGAATTGGCGTAGCGCAGCGTAGATTCCATCTCCGAACCAAACTTGAGCGTAGGCACGAGACCTCCTAATCCCTCTAAAGTCAGCATCTCTGAGAAGCAGGAAAATCTGCACACCGCCAGATGTGTGCAGGCCATGGTCAGCACCGATGAGCTTTAGTGGAAAAGATAACATAAGAGGATCTGGCGATCCTAACATTTGGCTGTGGTTTGCATCCTTAGCGCATGAGAAGTAAGTAACAGTAGTAATGTAATAATAATATCCAGTTTTTTTAACACATTCCCGGCCACACACATCCACATCCATCCATATCCATCCACCATCCCATCCCAACCATAACCACACCACCATCACCACATCTCACCTCACACACTCAGGTCAACAGGCCGACTCCCTCTCGGCACTTGTCTCAACGGCCCGTAGCCCCTGGCTCACGGCCGGAAAATACCCCAAACCCTGGAGGGAGGAAAGAAGGACTCATCCCCTATCTAGTTTAAGCGAAACCCAGGAAAGGTCCATAGCCGACAAGTCGGCATATGTATCGATCGATCAACTAAACACTCTGCAGAGGTTTTACATACCCACAAGATAGCCATCCTCGACGGTGCCTCGTCTAGGCAGATTCCGGCCGCTTGCTAGCCTAGAACGATGCCACCCTACCTCTCAGCCCAGGTACATCCCAAGTCTAGTCTGGGATGGCTGATACTGTGAGTCGTAGACAGAGCCAGGGCCCTCCGGATGTCAAGAGCCATGTCCACAAGGCCTCCTAAAGTCTCTGAAGGGTGTGGGGGAAACCGCGCGCCCCGTACCTCCTTGCACACGTTCGCCTAGCAGTAGTGGCATTGTTCTACCAAGTAGTCCGACCGTCCTGCACCATATAGGGCGAGTGGGATGTAAAGGATTCCCGGTGAGTCTGAGTACTAGTAAGTCCTTAGGGTTTGACCAAGCCAGATTGTCTCCATCAGGGTTTCCATTTTACGTGCCACCACAGCACCTCTACCCCGGGCTCCACCTCTCCGAGGTTCACACCCAAGGACACCTTCAATTACCATTTACCCACCACAGGTATTCCACATCCAAGTGCCCAGGTAGCACCACATGGCAAGACTCGCCCTAGGCTCGTCATTATTCCAGCTCGGTCGACACAACCCTCACTCTCCACGCACCCAAGACACACACAGCACGCTCACACCACCAAGTCCGGCACCCATAGCCAAACCATTCCCAGGGTTCACCACCAGCATCACATCCCAGATATAATGCGAAGTGGAGTTAATAATAAGTATAGTGGTGTAATATGCAAGCAAGCAGGCAAGTAAGCATATATAAGCGAGCGAATGCGCAAAGCAGGGTGATGTGGTAGAGTGGGTTGCATCAGGGTAATAATGGCTCAGGTAGTAGCATGCATAAAAGTACTATCAAAGGAATAATTATAAGCGCTAGCAGTTCTAGATATTATGCAATGTCTAATAGGATTCTCTAAAAGAGGGTGCTGCCATGACACCTGCGATGTAGAGGTAGTAGTGGTACATTTCTCCATCTGTTGGTGCTCAATCAGCGAGGTCATCTCCTCCTGAGTCGACTCTAGTCCACAGTCCTTGCCGTTGTTTCTGTTCTCTTGATCCGATCACTAGCTACTCCGTGAAGCGACACGCAAGGCTAGAGAACACACCACACTCAAAAAGATGACAAGACGCAAGAAGATCCAATAACACCAACGGCACACTAAAGGATTCACAGCTTAGCCCTCTCGGCGGTTGTCTGATTTCCTTGGGCCAATAAACACAAGTGATGGTTTGCTTATGCACAAGCTTATGCCATGGCCAAGCCAGTACGACTTTACGATAAACGGTTTAAGCCAGAGCTCATTCATAGCAAACATCACGGCTCACGTTCTTTCGATCCGGTGTCATTGACTTGATGGGGATTGGAAGTCGAGCCCCAAGAAGGAAGAACGAAGGGGTTCGGCTCTTATAGCCTTATCCCGCAAGTCTCAATTGGACACGAGTAGCAAACAAGAACGATAACACTATTGTGACTTGGCTCCAATGTACTTCGGCTCGCCCGCTACGGTAGAAAGCGGTAGCGCAAAGAGATTGGACAGCAACGGGTTCTCTCGATCCTCACGACATAATAACGTCGGGAGCCGAGAAGAGAATTGCTCAGCAAAACAAAAGAAGCGAGGGTTAGCTAGGCACATCCATGTCATGTTCTCAGACACATCTTCGGGAAAGATAGTTTTAGACGGTCGATCAGGTCGACACACACGGGTCCGAGGTACGACATAGACTATAGCTTCGCTAGCTAAAAGAGATAGTCCGGTATTTGATCCAATCGCCATGGACAAGGCAGGATCGAACAGAGCGGGCTAATAGGGCAATAACAGCATAAAACGGAGGTCTACTCCTTCCGGCACACACGCCACGACAGAAGACAGGGCATTGGAAGGAGCGACAAACACCAAGTGCACAGGCCACTCATAGGGTACCCGACCTAGGTGCACTGGCACTAAGATACCTCTCGGATTCGAAGCGGTGCGGTTGTCACCGCGAGAATTGGAGAGACGTGATGGTCAAACGGGGTACAAGCATACAAGGTCTTGAGCACGGAGAAGCAACCAAAAGCAAATGAGTGGCGTAGCTCCATGGTCATGGTGGGGCGAACTCGCGGCCACAAGCTATACCAACATGTGTTGGCATCCATTGTTCCACGATTGTTACCTCCCAGGTCATCTCCCATAGGCTAAGTCGCGAAAGGCTCGATGTGAGCGGGTGATATCCGCATCGATATCGATATCGATATCGAATCTATCGCGACCATGTTCAAGGGCCGAAGGCAGGAGCTAACACTCGTGGTACTATGAAGCCAACTAAAAAGCGACGGGTCGAGTTACACTCGGCATCACGGTCATGGCGAGACAGATCCCGCGATCGTAATGTCCGAACGAGGTACGATCCCTCAGCCGGCTCGAAGGCTCGGCACACAGGCAACAACACCAACAATTAGCGATAAGAACCAAACACGACCGAAGACGCAACAACTCAACACGACTGAGGAGTAGCACATTCTATAGCGAGGGGGATGGGTAGACCTGCACAAGGGCACGGTGCAGACATATATAGATAGATCAAGATCACGTATTGTAAGTGGACGAACGAGTATAAGAATGAGCGGGAAAGGGCTTTCGTCGGTGGTCGGAGATGTCACCGAGGTGGTCGGTGAGATCACCGTCGTGGTCGGAAGGCTGGCCGAGGTGGTCGAAAGGCTGGCCGAGGTGGTCGGAGAGCTTTGCCAACGTGGTCGGTGAGATCGCGGAGGTGGTTGGAGTGATCATCAACGTGGTCGGTGAGATTGCCGAGTAGTCGGAAAGGTTGCCAACATGGTCGGAAAGGTTGTCGAGGTGGTCGGAGAGTACTTAAGGGTTGGTCCACATCGTGGTGCTCGTCTTTAGAAAAATTATGAAACTGGTTTCATAATTTTTCATCAACGTATGAATTTTCTACGAATTTCGGAGATTAAATCCATTCCTGAAAAAGAAGAGGGAGGCCACGGTTTCTACTGGGCCGCCACTGGGCTGCTACTGGGCTTGTCTTACGTGAAGAGGAAAGGTAGGTCGGCCAGTTTGTCGGCCCGAACTGCAAGGAAGAGAGAGAGAGAGGGCCAGCATAGGGCCACTGGGCCGATGTTGCAGCTGCTGCAGTTGGCCCAAGGGAGAAGAGAGGGTGCTGGTGTTGGGCATTGGGCCGGCTGGCCTTGGTGCTTTCCCGCAAGCCGCTCAGCAAGGTAGGGTCTGGGACTGGGGCTGCTCGTGACGTGCGTGTCCTCGGTGATGGTGTCGCGCGCGACGTTCTCCGAGGCCTTGGGTGAGCAGCTCGCGACCGTGCCCAGCGGTGCTTGACCGAAGAGCCTGGGGACACGGACACAGTGCACGCTTGGCTCGCCGTGACACTGCTCGGTGCATGAGTGCCAGCGTGGCCAAGGTTGGCCTTTGGGTCTGTGTGCGTGCGTCCGGGCGGTGGCCATGGTCGTGAGTGTGGTGGCAGGGTCCGAGGTCACGGAGGTGTAGGGTCGGCTGAGCTCACCATGGTGAGGCCGCGATGGCGGTGCCATGCCGTGGACGTGAGGGCGAGGCGGTATGTGCGCGGGCGTGGTCATGGCCACGACGAGGTTCGCCGACGGCGTCGTGTCGAGGCAAGGCAGGGTCTTGTCAAGCGATGGCAGTGGCTAGTGTGGGTGTGAGGCTGTGAGCGCGTCGTGCCCAAGCTGTGACTTCGAGAGCTTGGCTCGAGGGCCAGACAGAGGGAACGGAAGGTGGGCAAGGTTGTGCCTTTGGACGGAGCTGTTGTGTGCACGGGTTCTTCGGGCAGCGGTGCTCGGCCGAGGGCTCGGAAGAGTTCGGCACGGCGTGTCCGCGAGGTGTGCGCATGCTGTGCGAGTGCGGTTGCCTCAACCCTCGGCGCCTGCGACCGGTATGGACGAGCGAGCAGAGAGGAGGATGAAAGGCCACGGCTTGGTGCCTGTCTTGTGTCGCTGTGCACGACACGCGCGTGTGATGGCGCCTGGCCGTGGGTGGCTACCGGTGCGGCATCGTGCCCCCTGCAGGAAAATATGCCGGCTCGAAGGGAGGGGCGAGTCCTTGAGCATGGCCGTGCAAGTGCGTGAGCGGCACAAAATGCTCTGCAGCGCCCCGGAAGGCCGCGTCGGCACGGGGACAAAGCCGGCGTGGAAGGCCGGGATAGGCAGACCACCAGGCGTGAACAAAGGTGGGGGCTTGGGAAACCAGTGCTCACCGATGGCTCGTCGGCGTGTGTCCGCATGATGGAGGAAGATGGCCACCGCGTCATCTTCCTTTGGGAGAGCTCGAGTGGCAACACGGTCGGTGCGGCACCGGGGCTCGGGCGTCGCGGTCCATAGGGGCCAAGGCTCGATGTGGTCATGGGCTCTGTGGCAGCATCGGTACGGCGAGGTGGCTCTGGGAGATTGTTCCCGCACCCAAGGCGGCGGCTTGAGCCGGTGTAGGGTGCGGTCCAGGGAGCTAAGGCGAAAGGTGGAGACTTTCCATGGAAAAAGGGGCTCACCGGTGGAATTGGCGAGGATGGGGACGCCGTCGAATGCGATGTCGTGCCTCACACAGCTTGCTGCGGCGGCGCGGTGCGGTCGGGGCGGAGTGGCCGCTTGCCGAGGCTGAGCGCGAGAAGACGGAGGACGGACGGCTGGCGGGGCGTCGGTGGCCCGTCGGCGTCGCTGTGGCGAGGCGGCTCGACGCAGCGACGGAGTGGTGGAGAAGCAGCTCCGGTCGGGCGTCGTGTCGCGGTCGTGGCCAGGTGATGAAGGCGGCGAAGGGGCATGTCGATCGGACGCTGCTGGGTGACGAGACCACCGCGGGCTTGCGAGTGAAGTCGACGGTGCGGCAGCTTGACGGGGATGAGGGGGCTCTAGGTGGTGGCGTCGACGGGGTTGCACGAGTGCGGCGTGGGCGGCTCCGGACAGCGGGCACTGTTGCCACGCACTGGCGCATCACGGCGAGGAGGTGGAGAAGCCAGCGAGGAAGAGCGGCGGCTGGAGGAGGGAGTTCGGGAGAGGCGCCAGCTGCTGTGCCGGCGGACAGGATGGAGATGGGGCGGCGGCGGCTGGGCTACTTATGCCCACGGGCTAGGGCTGCCAGGGGTCACGGATGGCGGCGATCCTTGGGGTCTGCGCTTCCTGCCCATGCGGCGTGCATCGAGCGGGGGGTGCGGAGCTGGTGAAGCACGGGCGTGTGCTTTGCCACCCGAGCGGCGGCGGCGTGGGAGCGTCTGCTCGCTAGGGTTGGGGGTGGGGCTGCAGGCCAGGCTGGGCCACGGCTTGCTGGGCCGGCCGGCTGGCGGGGCGGGCCGTAGGGAGGAGAGAGGGGCAGGCCGGCTACTATGCCGGCTGGGCCAAGCAGGCCACGCGCACGCGAGCGGGCCAGAAGGGAGGAGTGAAGGGCGAGCGGGCTGGGCCAAAGGGAAGGAGACGGTGGGCTTGGAGGAAATTGATTCAAGGAATTTGAAATGAATTTAAGAGAGATCACGTGGAATATAAAGAGAAGTTGAAGTACAACACAATGAATTTCAAGAGGAGTTCAAAATAATTAGAGATGTGATTTTTATGATTTCGGATCAGATGGCTTCGAAAGAAATGTGATGGGGATTTATGAGATGTCCCAAAGGAAATTAAGAGGGGTTGCTACGGATTGTGCATTCCGACACGAAACCCATGATGGATAAGTCTCATGTGTGGCTGGTCTTTGTGGGGCTATGATGCTCACATGGTCATGGTCCTTGTGGCTGTTATTCTGTTTTTAGGACAGCATCTTAGACTATAGGACAGCATCTTAGACTAGAGGACAGCATCTTAGCTAGGACAGCATATTAGCATCTTAGACTAGCATCTTAGACTAGCATCTTGGCATATGCTTGGCTGGCTAGCAGCCTATAAATATGTAACCCCAACCCCTCAGGTTGGTATGTCATTTGTGTGAGCTTGTGTGAGAAATAGACAAGAAAATTGCCCCAACTCCTAGTGTCATCCTCTCTCGATGAGAGTAAGAATTCTCCTACTACCAAGAGTGAGAATTCAGCGACTAACAACTAAAATTGCCCCAACTCCTAGTGTCATCCTCTCTTGATGAGAGTAAGAATTCTTCCTACTACCAAGAGTGAGAATTCAGCGACTAACGAAAATTGCCCCAACTCCTAGTGTCATCATCTCTCGATGAGAGTAAGAATTCTCCTACTACCAAGAGTGAATTCAGCGACTAACAACTAAAATTGCCCCAACTCCTAGTGTCATCCTCTCTCGATGAGAGTAAGAATTCTCCTACTACCAAGAGTGAGAATTCAGCGACTAACAACTGGTATCAGAGCCGTATTATCCTGTAGCCTAAGCATCTCTTGCTCATCTTCTCTCCCAGCCCCACAACAGCCCAGCTGTTGGCAGCAGCAGCTCCTCCGGCCGCTCCTGTTCACTCCTCTCCTAGCTCGTCTGAAGCAGCCCTCTCCCCACGCAGCAGCCCCCCGGTAGCGCGTCATGTCCGCAGGGCAGTCTCAGCGCTCGGTCGCCTCGAGCACGCGGCGTCTGCAGGAGGCCGAACTTGCCGCAGCAGAGGAACGCGAGCGAGCGGCGGCAGAGACCGCTGCGGCGGCGACAAGGGCGTCGAGGCTGGTAGCAGCGGAGCTGGCAGCAGCCAGAGCGGAGGCGGAGGCAGCGGTGGCGGCGAATGCAGCGCGTGCGGCGGCAGCGGAGGTCGAGGCTCTGCGCGGCAGCATCGGCAGCTCCATTTCCGCTGACGACACCGCCGACGCGGACCTCGAGCTGCTAGGGAGGGAGGCAGCGCGAGCGCGGGCGGCGCAGTGGGCAGCCGCGCACGTCCACGAGCGTGGCGGTAGCCCAGACAGGCGCGGACGCGCCGCCGGCGCTCCTGGAAGAGGCGCGCACGGCGGTGGCGCTCCTGGGGCAGCCGCGCACGCCCATGAGCGCGGCGGCAGCCCAGACAGGCGCGGACGCGCCGGTGGCGCTCCTGGAGGAGGCGCGCACGGCGGCGGCGCTCCTGGAGGAGGCGCGCATGGCAACGGTGGTGGACGGGTCGATGGAGAGCGCGGCCTTCACAGGCAGCGTGGCTCTCTCTCCCCGGATCGGTACCGACGGGTCGATGGAGAGCGCGGCCTTCACAGGCAGCGTGGCTCTCTCTCCCCGGATCGGTACCGTGGTTACCACGGGCTCCAGGCTGTTGTCAGGGACGTCGGTCCCGGCGGTGGGTGGCCTACCCTCACCAAGACCAACTACGTCGAGTGGGCTACGGTGATGAGGGTAAAGCTCCAGGTGCGGCACATGTGGGAGGCAGTCCGGTACGGCGACGTCGACTACGACCTAGATCGACGGGCGCTGGATGCTCTCATCGCTGCAGTCCCGCCCGAGATGCAGTTCTCGCTTACCAGCAAGCGGACTGCCAAGGAGGCTTGGGACGCCATCGCTGCGGCACACATCGGCAGCGACCGCGCCCGCAAGTCCACACTGTACGCACTTCGCAAGGAGTGGGAGAACCTGGCCTTCAAGCCAGGTGAGGACGTTGATGACTTTGCTCTCCGTCTCAACACTCTGTTGCAGAAGATGGTGCAGTTCGGCGACGACACTTACGGCGAGGAGAGAGCTGTCGAAAAGCTCTTCCGCTGCATCCCCGAGAAGTACAAGTAGATGGCTCGCTCGATCGAGTCTCTGCTGGATCTCTCCACGATGTCGATCGAGGAGGCGATAGGTCGCCTCAAGGTCATCGACAGCGATGAGCCACAGTCCCTCTCGGGGCCCATCACTACTGGCGGGAAGCTCCTTCTCACTAGGGAGCAGTGGCTTGCCAGCCAAGGTGACCGGAGGAAGGGGGAGCCTTCTTCCGCGACAGGCGGCCGCAAGCGTGGCAAGCCACGCAAGGCGCGCAGAGACGCCTAGGCCGGGGCGCGAGGACGTGCCGAGGGTGATGCCCGCGGAGGCGCCCAGGGCGGCGCCGCCGGCAGGCACAAGCCGGCACGAGACGACGCCTGCCGCAGCTGCGGCCAGCTTGGCCATTGGGCCAAGGACTGTCGACAGCCACGACGCGGCCAGGCCCACGTCGCACAGGCGGAGGAGGAGGAGCCGGCTCTGTTCATGGCACATGCCAGCATCGAGCTACCTCCAGCGGCACCGGCCGCAGCGGCTCTCCTCCACCTTGACGAGCCAAAAGCACACGCCCTCCTCGGCGACAGCTCCGGCAACGACAAGACTGACGGGTGGTGCCTCGACACCGGCGCCACCCATCACATGACCGGTCGACGGGAGTTCTTCACCGAGCTTGACTCTAGCGTCCGAGGCTCCGTCAAGTTTGGGGATGCCTCCGGCGTGGAGATCAAGGGCGTCGGCTCCATCATCTTCACCGCCGTGTCTGGTGAGCACAGGCTGCTCACCGGAGTCTACTACATCCCTGCGTTGAGGAACTCCATCATCAACTTGGGACAGCTGGATGAGAACGGTTCGCGCGTGGTGGTTGAGGACGGAGTCATGAGAATTTGGGATCGTCGTCGTCGCCTTCTTGCCAAGGTATCCAGAAGCGCAAATCGACTCTACGTCCTTAACGTGCAGGTGGCACAACCCCTCTGTCTCGCTGCTCGTCGGGACGACGAGGCATGGCAGTGGCACGAGCGTTTCGGGCACCTTCACTTTGAGGCCCTGAAGCGCCTCAGTGCCACGGAGATGGTGCGAGGCCTGCCGTGCCTCGACCATGTGGAGCAGCTCTGCGACGTCTGCGTGTTGACGAAGCAGAGGCGACTCCCCTTTCTCCAGCGGGCGAGCTTTCGAGCCAAGGAGAGGCTCGACCTCGTGCACGGGGACTTGTGTGGCCCGGTGACACCGGCCACACCGGGAGGACGACGCTACTTCCTGCTGCTCGTCGACGACCTCTCCCGCTACATGTGGGTGATGGTCCTCGACAGCAATGGAGAGGCTGCGGATGCCATCAGACGCGCGCAGGCTGCTGCGGAGGCGGAGTGCGGCCGCAAGCTGCGCGTGCTGCGTACCGACAACGGCGGCGAATTCACGGCGGCTGAATTCGCGTCGTACTGCGCTGACGAGGGCATTCAGCGCCACTACTCCGCGCCGTACAGCCCGCAGCAGAACGGCGTCGTCGAGCGGCGCAACCAGACGGTTGTGGGGATGGCTCGGGCCCTCCTCAAGCAGAGGGGGATGCCGGCTGTCTTTTGGGGAGAGGCGGTGGTGACGGCCATCTACATTCTCAACCGCTCGCCTACCAAGGCACTCGACGGCAGGACGCCGTACGAGGCTTGGCATGGGCGCAAGCCGGCGGTCTCCCACTTGCGGGTCTTCGGCTGCCTCGCGTTCGCCAAGGAGCTTGGCCACATCAGCAAGCTCGACGACAGGAGCACTCCAGGAGTGTTCATCGGCGCGCGACGTTGTGTTTGACGAAGGGCGAGGATGGGCGTGGGACAAGGCAGTGGACGACGGCTCGGCTCCGACGTACGACGACTTCACTGTCGAGTACGTCCACTTCGAGGGAGCTGGGGGAGTAGGCAGTTCTTCTTCGGCAAGCGCGTCTACCCCAGTCTCCGAGCCTCCACCGACCCCGGCACCTGCTACTCCGACAGCACCACGCTCTCCAGCCAGGACCTCGGCTGCGATGAGCTCTTCGCCGGCTCCACCACAGCCGGCAACGCCATGCACTCCAGCACCGACAGGCACCACTCCGGGCACGTCTACTCCACCACCAGCTCGTGTCGAGCACGGCCCGGTTGAGCTCGCTACTCCGCTCTCTCACGACGAGGAGCGCGTCGACGCGTACCACGACGGCGAGCCGTTGCGGTACCGTACGGTGGAGAACCTTCTCGGCGACCAGCCGGTGCCGGGACCGGTGCCTCACGACCTAGAGGCGCAGTTGCACCTTGCGTGTGACGACGGCGAGCCTCGGTCGTTTGCAGAGGCTGAGAGACACGTGGCATGGCACGCCGTGATGCAGTTGGAGATGGATGCGGTTGAGAAGAACCGCACCTGGGAGCTTGCTGACCTTCCTCATGGTCACCGCGCGATCACCCTTAAGTGGGTGTACAAGTTGAAGAGGGATGAAGCCGGCGCCATCGTCAAGCACAAGGCTCGCTTGGTGGCACGAGGTTTCGTGCAACAAGAGGGGGTCGACTTCGACGACGCCTTTGCTCCCGTGGCACGGATGGAGTCCGTGCGACTCCTCCTTGCGCTAGCTGCCCAGGAGGGCTGGCGTGTTCATCACATGGACGTCAAGTCGGCGTTCCTTAACGGCGACTTGAAGGAGGAGGTCTACGTGCACCAGCCGCCGGGATTTGCGATCCCCGGCAAGGAGGGCAAGGTGCTCCGCCTGCGCAAGGCCCTCTATGGCTTGCGGCAGGCACCGAGGGCGTGGAATGCCAAGCTGGATTCCACGCTAAAGGGGATGGGCTTCGAGCAAAGCCCGCACGAGGCGGCCATCTACCGACGGGGCAATGGAGGTAATGCCCTGCTGGTGGGTGTCTACGTCGACGACTTGGTGATCGCCGGCACCAAGGATGCGGAGGTGGCGGCATTCAAGGAAGAGATGAAGGCCACCTTCCAGATGAGTGACCTGGGGCCTCTCTCCTTCTACCTGGGAATCGAGGTACACCAGGATGACTCTAGGATCACGCTTCGACAGACCGCCTACGCCAAGTGCGTCGTTGAGCTAGCTGGGCTCACCGACTGCAACCCAGCTCTCACTCCGATGGAGGAGAGGCTGAAGCTGAGCCGCGACAGCACGACGGAGGAGGTGGACGCTACGCAGTACCGGCGTCTTGTGGGGAGCCTTCGCTACCTCACCCACACACGGCCGGACTTGGCATTCTCCGTCGGCTACGTTAGTCGGTTCATGCAGCGACCGACGACGGAGCACCAGCAGGCTGTGAAGAGGATCATCCGCTACGTTGCGGGGACTCTCGACCACGGCCTCTACTACCCGAGGTGCCCTGTGGCGGCACACTTCGTCGGGTACAGCGACAGCGACCACGTCGGCGACATCGACACCAGCAAGAGCACGAGCGGGATCCTCTTCTTCCTCGGCAAGTGCCTCGTTAGCTGGCAGTCGGTCAAGCAGCAGGTGGTGGCCCTGTCCAGCTGCGAGGCCGAGTACATAGCGGCCTCCACCGCTTCGACTCAGGCGCTCTGGCTCGCTCGACTGCTTGGTGATCTCCTCGGCAGAGACACTAGAGCGGTGGAGCTCAGGGTGGACAGCAAGTCCGCTCTGGCCTTGGCAAAGAACCCCGTGTTCCACGAACGCAGCAAGCACATCCGGGTGAGGTACCACTTCATCCGAGGCTGTTTGGAGGAAGGGAGCATCAAGGCGAGCTACATCAACACCAAGGACCAGCTTGCGGACCTGCTCACCAAGCCCCTTGGGAGGATCAAGTTCCTTGAGCTCTGCTCTAGGACCGGGATGGTTCAACTCTCCCACAAGACGACGCACAAGACTTAGGGGGAGAATGATGGATAAGTCTCATGTGTGGCTGGTCTTTGTGGGGCTATGATGCTCACATGGTCATGGTCCTGGTGGCTGTTATTCTGTTTTTAGGACAGCATCTTAGACTATAGGACAACATCTTAGCTAGGACAGCATATTAGCATCTTAGACTAGCATCTTGGCATATGCTTGGCTGGCTAGCAGCCTATAAATATGTAACCCCAACCCCTCAGGTTGGTATGGCATTTGTATGAGCTTGTGTGAGAAATAGACAAGAAAATTGCCCCAACTCCTAGTGTCATCCTCTCTCGATGAGAGTAAGAATTCTCCTACTACCAAGAGTGAAAATTCAGCGACTAACAACTAAAATTGCTCCAACTCCTAGTGTCATCCTCTCTCGATGAGAGTAAGAATTCTCCTACTACCAAGAGTGAGAATTCAGCGACTAACAACCCAAAACCAGATAAAGAACTCCGGCAAGTTCCTACAAGTAATTCTATATGCATGCAACAATTTATTTATAAGTTGTTCTTAGTTTGACCTAGCATCTACATGCTTCACACATTGCAGGAAAATTTTTAAAAAGTTCGTATTTTTGGCTTCTCCAAAAACCCGGGTTGTTACAACGCACTAATTACGTTCAAGACCATATCACCAACGACAAGCTTGACTAAGATAATCCTATCTCCTTGCCTTCTCACTCCCACCACACCATTCTTGAGGCTCTTATCAATCAAAACTCCTCCATTTCTATTCGCGACTATCCCTGTGTACCAAAACTTGAAACCTGTATTGTCCATCTCTTTCGCCTTTTGACCCTTCCATTTAGTCTCTTGAACCCATAATATATTTACATGCCTCCTAGTCGCGGTATCAACTAATTCTCTTAACTTATCTATAAGCGACCCTACATTCCAACTACCTAAACAGATCATAATTGGTTCGACTAGCTTCCTTACCCTTCGCACCCGTCGACTTAGATGTGAAGACCCTTGCTCATTTTTCACTACACCCAGGCGCCGATGTAGCGCGCCACTAAGGAAGCGACGACCCGATCCTTGCTCACTTGACACCATGCCCAGATCGCGACACGGCGCGTCATCAAGGGGGTGCCGACCTGGCCCTTGCCCATTTAACACCATACCCGGGTTCCGATATGGCGCGTCGCTAAGAGGGTTACGCCCCAACGGTTTTCTTTCGGATTTCATCTCCATTAGAATGGCTAGATTTAACGTTGACTCGCCACGCCTATCACAACCCTCCTCCTTTACCAGGGTTTGAGACCTGCTATGTTGAAACAACATAGGCGGAGTTTTTGCTCACAATAGTATATGTTCGGTTTTTTATTTGTAAACAAAAATACATCCTCCTTTTGTTTTTGTTTTCGTATTACAAATGTATAATGTTCAGGTTCATCATTGAACACATGCACCTTTTGGCCATGGAGAAGGTAAAAATCACTTCCTTGATACCATTGAAATTGAAGCATGCCTGAAGTACTAGGTTGATGACGTGAACTGAACCAAAATTTTGTTTTCCATTGAGCTATTTTATGTATATTTGTGCTATACAAATGGTAAGTACATAGCGACTGGCAGATCCTTTAAAAGGCGGATAACAATCGCAGATGTCAAGAGTGTCTAAGCTAGAGGATCGAGCTAAACATGTTCAGGAGTGTGACCCTGCTCTGGACTAATCTCCTGAACAGAAGTCCTGCTCCATCCTCAATATCTCTGATGTTACACTCTAACACCTGCAACTGCTCCTCGCAGATAACTGAAGTTTTCTTCTGGAACGCCTTCAAGATAATAGATGATTTGGGCATTGCAATTTGCTTGGCTAGGAGATGCACTGTTGACTCAAGAAGAGAGGTAGTGATCTCTCTAGCCTCGCTCAACAGCCGCAAGATCCTGCAGTCTTCATCAAAGGTAACCTTCTTTGCAGCCTTCTTGAAATGTTTCTTTGCCTTCTTCACCAAGCGGAAGTAACACTGGATCTTGGCCTGAATTGCTGCATCATCTGCTTTTCTGAGAGAGACTTGCAGATCTTGGACGATGGCCTTCAACTCGGTGAAGTCCTCATGCATGACGTTGCAGAGGTCCAATAGCTCAAGAGAGCGTTCCATCTCTCCATCCAACATTTTCCTCTGTTGTGAGGAGCAAACTTGGTTGCTAGGCAGGCACATAATCTCCTCAATGGAGTTGTAGATGTCTCCAAGCCTCCTTAGACCATTGGAGATTATCTCGACGGTCATCGAGGGCGAAGAGGTGCATGCCTCAAGGATTTGCAGCTCCTCCTCAACTTTGGAGGCAGGCCTAGAAGGTAGACTGATTGATCTTTGGTGGCAAGCCATGGCTGTTGCTGGGCTCTTTTATGTTTGTTGGCTGTGGAGATGAGAAGTGAGATAGCAGATGTTGGGTTGAATGTTTCTGGCCTTCAGCTGAGGCCTATTTATACCCAAGAAGCGTGCGAGGTGGCATCATGTTGATGGTGAACAAACATAGTTCTTCCTTTTTTATTTTCCAGATGCTTTCTAACTACTATGGTTTGAAACCTGGAAGGTGGCTACAGCACATGGAGTCTGTTATATGACTCAGGCTTAGTTCTGGTTTTTTAATTTCAATAGCTATCCTCCCAATGAGCTATCACATTGCCATGTTCCAGCTATTGGCGGCAATAATCAACAGGTTAGTTAAGCTCAACTGGTGGATCTTGACATAATTGCACGCTCGAGCTCATTTTAGTGGATTGCTAACCAATTATTATTGGTGACAAGCATGTTATGGAGCGAGTGTGCAATTCTTAATTTGTAAAGATGCTTTATTCAGCGGGATTCATGCTACTTACACGCTCAACCACGTGTGTTGGAGCTGACTTGTTTTAGATGTGGGAAGCAAGATCCACCGCACGAGGATCCTTTGCTTGTTGCTTGGACAACACATGGCATCTACATAACATGCACATCTCTACTGAAGCATTACACAAAATAACTTCTTTAAGCGTCAATAATGACGAGCATCTTTTGAGTATTCTAAAAAAATAACATAATTAAACTGTTAAAACTTGACAATAGTACTTTTTTGAGGGAATCCATAAACAGTAAAATCGGTAATAGTAGATTGACCAAAACTGTGACCTTTTCAGTAGTTTTCTGTACAGTTGCTCATTTACAGGTATGCTACAAAATTGTGATCAATCGCAAGGGATTGGGGCTGGTACACAATCTATCTACAAACTGAGAGTGTTGAGGAGAGAGACTCTGCTCTGGATCAATTTCCTGAACAAAGTCTCGACTATGCTCTCAAGATCTACAATGACGAACTCTGTCTCTTGCAATTTTTCGTCACAAACAACTCTTCTTTTCTTGACTGCCTTGGAGACAAGGAACCATTTGCTGGAACTTGAGATGGCAATTTGTTTCGATAGAAGATATGACAAGGATTCTAGCATGGAGATCGCAATCTCCCTGGCTTCAGCCAAATGCTTGACCACCCTGCAGCTGTCCTGATCAACTGAAGTAGGCTTCTTGCTGATCTTCTTGAACTGTTTATGCGCTTTCTTGGCCAAGCGGACGTAAGATTGGATCCTAGCTTGAAGGGTCGAGTCATCTCCTCTCTTGATAGCCAGCTGCATCTCCTGGATGTTGATCTTGATCTCTGAAAAGTTCTCTTGCATGGTGTTGCAGAGATCGAGCAAGACAAGGGAGAGCTCAACCTCTTGCTCTACCATTTTCCTCTGCTGTAATCGGCACAGGCTAGCCTGGCTACTGGGTGAGCAAATTGTCTGCTCAATGTTGTTGTACACTTCTCCAAGCCTCTTGATACCATCGACAATTGTCTCGATGGTAGCAGAAGAGATGGTTTCCTTGAGGCTCTGCAGCTGTTCTTCGATGTCGATTTCTTCAGATCGAAGACTGGAAGGCAAACTCGTGGATCTGACAATGGAAGCCATGGCTGGAACTGGAGGTGAAGAGAATGGAGAGAAATTGATCCGCAATGGTGTCGACCAGGTATATGGTTTCCCAGTATATATAAGCAAAGAAGCTGAAGCGATGGTGTTGTGGACCCTACCGACAAGAAAAGAATATCTCTGGTGATGAAGTGCTGGGCTGTTGCGACTTAGCCACTAGTCTCCACTGCAGGTTGATGCTTTCTGTATGTTCAACCTGAGCAAGAGGAATCTCTGAAGGTGGCTTGATGAAGCTCTCATAGTGCTATGTCCCAGTTATAAGCAGCAGGTATTCTGTTGTTTATATTGAGATCTAGATCATGAGATCGGTGAGCGTGCAAGGAAACTGAGGGAAAGAACGGTTGACTTGCTAGCTTCACCCACAGTTGCTGCCTTGTTGCCTGGTTGTTTCTCATGCTGGCAGGAGGAATCGGCAAGGCAGCTCAGCTTTCGTGATGTGTGATAGCAATTGGCTGGAGCTGGCATGTATGCTAGTCGGTTTGGGGAGCAAGATCCACTCTGCAAGCATCTTTTGCTTGTTGTTTAGCAGGCACATCTCATGTGAGTGACTACCATGGCTGTCTTGATTCTGGCTGCTGCACAACAAATACAACCATTTTTTCTGATAATATTTATTTGAATTTGGAATAGCAAACAAAAATGTGTTATCTAGCATACTCACACATTTCATGTATAAGCAGTGATGTGGACACCTTTTTCTCACTTGAATATTTTTGTGTACATTTATATCTCATAAATACATAAAAAGGGCTCGTGATACTAGTGATCATGAAAGGAAATATGAGCGAGCTGTCTCTTCGGCAGTTGATGCTTCTTGCGAGGAACGCTTGCTTCATTTCTGCAGGCTCCGAAGCTCCTTGCATCGTTGTCATGTTCCCTGCTGTGTTTACAACATTTAGAATCTGGGTTTTACAATCCCGAGACTGACTCATGTACTGTTCAATTTTGTAATGCGTTATGCCTAACTGAATCACATTGCCATGTTGTAAGTACTGGTAGCAAGAATAAGCATGGAGCTTACTCTATGTGCTCTACATGTTATTGCATCTGATTTTTGAATTATTATCAACTGCAGGCTCAAACCTCATGGCTGGAGCTGGCATGCTATCACTTAGAGAGAGCATGATCCACTTTACAAGGATCTTCTGCCTGCTGTTGAGCAACATCTTATATGCAGTTCTTAGCTGTGACTGAACCACTACCATTTTTTTTCATGACACCAGAAATGAAGTTTACTATTTTCTGTACAAGAAAAAGGAAACAGCAGAAAAACTGACAGCATGAGATGGATCGGCTTTTCTCATCGAGTATATCTATGTACATTTCCTCATAATATACATCAAAAAAATGTTTTCATGATTAGCTAATCCTCTAAAAGTTGGATGCTAATCACTAGGAATCACAGTTGGTGTATGATCTACAAGCAAAGAGCATTCAGAAGAGAAACCCTGCTCTGGATCAGTATCCTGAACAAAGTCTCAACTCCACTCTCAAGATCAACAATGTCCAACTCCAACGCCTGCAATTGCTCCTCACACACAACTCTTCTCTTCTGGAACGTCTTGGAGATGAGAAACCACTTGCTGGGACTTGGTACCGCAATTTGTTTCAACAAGAGTTGGGATGAAGATTCCAGCATCAAGACAGCAGTCTCCCTGGCTTCAGACATCATCTTGATCAGTTTGCAGCTTTCCTGATCAGCTGCTGCAGACTTCTTGCTGATATTTTTGAACTGCTTTTGTGTCTTCTTCGCTATACAGATGTAAGACTGGATCTTGGTCTGAACAGCTGCATTATCTCCTCTCTTGAGAGCCAGCTGCATGTCCAGGATGCTTTCCTTGAGCTCAGAGAAGCTCTCTTGCATCGTGTTGCAAAGGTCGAGCAAGACAAGCGAGCTCTCAAGCTCTTTTTTTTTTTTTTAATAAAGGATAGTTTATATCCGGCTTCATCTACCATGAGTTAGAATTAGGCCAATTATTATAAGGTTTGACCCAACGGTGAGCACACAACTTACACAGTTTACAAGCTTACAGCCAGACTTTGGAAACACAAAGCGTGAAGTAAAGTCTTGACTAAGAAAGACCGATAAATCTATTTGAGAACCACCCATTGGAACTAAAGAAATGCAAGGCTGATGTCTCCAAAAGCCGCCCAGCAGATGTCAGCTGGTCCTGTAGATCATCACGCCGCTGCAGTCTTGCCCATTGCCGCAGCCAATGAGTTCCTCGGAAGAGTACCTGCAAAAATTTATTCGGTCTACATTTGTCAAAAACCACTTCATTTCTTGTTATCCAAATTGTCCAACATAAAGCCGATGCTGTTGTTAGTAACAATGAATTGTGAATAGTACCACCAACTTTAGACCAATTAACAAATAAATCATCTATGCTGAGGGGAGGTGATATCCCAAACACTAAGTGTACAGCGCGCCACAGGAATTTGGCATAAAAGCATTAGAAAAAAATGTGATGAATAGATTCTGGAGAGTGACAAAAGCTACACCTTGTGTCGCCATTCCAGTTACGTCGGGCGAGGTTATCTTTGGTAAGGACCACACCTCTTTTTAGGTACTACAAGAATATTTTTATTCTTATAGGTATTTTAATCTGCCATAAATCTTGTGACACTTTGACCTCATTGTTGATTAACACAGCATACATAGATTTTACAGAATATTTGCTTGATGAATGTAGTCCCCAAACAAAAGCATCCCTTCCCCCCTGTAAGTTCACATCTTGTAACGAGGCAACAATTCTATGCCAGTCCCTTAGGTTCGTACCCACTAGGTTGCGGTGGAAGAAAATGTTTAGTGGAACTGAAGCAATTACTATTGTCACCGAATCTTGTTTTTTCTCATAATATTGAACAACAAAGAGAATCTATCCTTCAATGGCTGATTTTCCAACCAAGTGTCCATCCAAAAACGAGTCTGTGACCCGTCTTTCACTTTGAATGAACCAAAACTCATGAAGGAATCTTTAACATTCATCAGACCTTTCTAGAAATGAGAATCTGTTGGCTTTTTAGTGCATTCCCCTAGAGTCTTGTCTTTTATATATTTATTCCTCAACAATTCTTGCCACATGCCATCTTCATTCAAAAGTTTTAAAAGCCACTTACTCAGCAAGCATTTGTTTTGTAGGTCTAGATTGTGTATACCTAAGCCTCCTTGGCCTTTTGGTTGGCACAAGATATCCCATTTGGCTAATCTATATTTGTGTTTGTGTTGATCATTTTGCCAGTAGAATCTTGATCTAAAGCAGTCAATCTTTTCTAATACACCTTTAGGTAATTCAAAGAATGACATCATAAACATCGGTAAGCTAGAGAGCACCGAGTTTAATAAGACCAAGAGACCTCCTACCGAGAGCAATTTACCTTTTTCATCCACTAAGTTTCTTCTCAATTCTATTTTTAATTGCCTGCCAATCTTTATTACTCAACTTCCTAGTGTGCATCGGTAAACCAAGGTAGCGGAAAGGAAATTTACCCACCCCACATCCAAACAGTTGCGAATAAAACACCTCATTATCCCTTGCTTTACCAAAACAGAAGATCTCACTTTTGTGAAAGTTGATTTTAAACCCTGAAAATTGCTCAAAAGTACTTAAAATTAACTTCATATTTCTTGCTTTTTCAAAATCATGGCTCATTGTCATCCGCATATTGGAGAATGGACAAGCCATCTTGGACAAGATGGGGGATGACCTCTTCTACTTGACCTGCTTCCTTGGCTCTAGCAATCAGTATGGCCAGCATGTCTACCACTATATTAAATAGTATTGGAGACATTGGGTCACTTTGCCTTAAGCCTTTTTTCGTTTGGAAGTAGGAGCCAAGTTGATCATTCACCTTAATATTTATATTACCTCCTTGTGTGAACTGCTTCACCCAAGATCACCATTTTTGTGAGAAACCTTTCATCCTTAAAGTTTGTTGTAGAAAACTCCATTTTACTTTATCATATGCCTTCTCAAAATCTATTTTAAAGATTATCCCATCTTGTTTTTTCAAGTGAAGTTCATGTATTGTCTCATGGAGTATTACTGCGCCTTCCATAATGTTTCTGCCTGGGAGGAATGCTGTTTGTGTTGGTCTAATAATCTTCTGGGCAACAGTAGATAATCTATTAGTTGCAACTTTGGTATAGATTTTGAAAGAGACATTCAACAAATATATTGGTCTGTATTGTTGAATCACTTTCGCATCTTTCTTTTTTGGTAGCAAGATTATCGTTCCAAAGTTGAGTCTATTCAAAGGCAAGGTTCCCTCATGGAATTCCATGAACATAGCCATCAGGTCATTTTTTATTAAGTCCCAGAAAACCTGATAAAACTCTGGTGGAAAACCATCCGGGCCTGGTGCCTTATTATGTTCCATTTGGAAAACTGCTGCCCTTACTTCTGATTCCAAGAAGGTATCTATCAAGTACTCATTTTCCAGTTGGGAGACTTGTCGAATGTCATGAACATAGTGTTCATTTAACTCAATAAAAGAATTCTCCGGAGGACCAAAAAGGCTCTTATAATAGCTGGTAATATGCTGCTTTAACCGAGCATCACCATCTATTACAGTGTTACCGTCCTCCAACTGAAAAATACGAATTTTTCGATGTCTTCCGTTAGCCAATAAATGGTAATATTTTGTATTAGCATCACCCTCTAGTAGATGCTTAACCTTTGCCCTTTGGTACCATTTAAGTTCCTCTTCGCGAAGTAATTCAACAAGTCTTTCACTTAACACATGTTTTTAATTTAATTCCGACTCATCGAGCAAAGAGTTTTCTGCCTTTTTATCTAGCTCATCGAGTTTGTTTAACAAAGTTTCCTTTTTTTTCTTGTAGGCGCCACTCACATTTTTTGTCCATCCTCTAAGGTACTGGCGAAGCCTTCTGATCTTCGCTTGCCACCTCTCTAGGGGGCTGCCCTCGACAGGCACACTATGCCAAACATCTTTCACCATGTCGCAAAATCCATCCCTGAGCAACCATCCCAGTTCAAACTTGAACTGTGGCTGGTAAGCCGGGATGGGCTATTTGTGCTACATAACAGTGGAGTGTGGTCAGAAATCTCTCTACTCAAAGCTTGGACACTTGTAACCGGATACTTGGACTCAAAATCCGTACAAACAAGAATCCTATCTAATTTCTCAAAGGTCTGATTTTGTAAGTGATTAGCCCAAGTAAACTTTCTTCCTGCCATTTCTAATTCTCTGAGGTTTAACGTATCTATTACAGCATTGAAAAGAAAAGGTCATCTATCATTATAATTGTCATTATTTTTCTCATCCGGTCTACGAATAATGTTAAAATCACTACCTATAATAACAGGTAATGTTTCTTTTGAACATACTCGGACTAATTCGGATAAAAATTATGATTTGAAATCCACTTGAGCTGGGCCATACACTGAGATTAAATTGAACTTGAAATCATCCTCTTTGTGTCCCAACATAAACCGAATAAAAAAAGTCTCCTTCTTCTATTTGTCCAATGTCAAAGGTTAAAAGGTTTACCCCTAGAATCACGCCACCAGACCGACCCCTTGGAGCCATGCCGTGCCAAAGAAAATCTCTGCCAGCGCAGATATTATTCAAGGTGGACTGCGGAAAATTGGCTCTCCTGGTTTTTGATACAGCTATAAAGTCTAGGTTCTTTTCTTTTGTTAAATCAGAAAGGAATCTATTTTTTTTGTCCGCAAAACCATTGCTATTTTAGAAAATTCCTTTCATCTCGAGTGTTTTTTTAATTTTTTCTTTTTGTTTTTGGACCTAGACTTCTTGAGATGTGATATAGGGGTCTGTAGACATACAGGGTCACAGCCCCCATCACCTAGGTCTTCGGAGATTTCAGCACAAATGAGGTTTAAAGCATCTAAATCTAGGTTCTCATCTAGCGAACAAACAGAAGAAACATCACCTAACAAAGAATTAGACTCTACATGTAAACATTTACTCTCAGACATTCTACGAGATTCTACGTCTCTAAGAAGTTGCATAGAAAGAGCAGCTTCCTGTTCATTACCCCCAAGTGATATGCCTAGTGTGCTAGTAGAAGCTAGTAAGGATGAATCATCAAAAACATCAAAAGAAAGTGGTAGTTCTTTACCTTTGATAGAAGAAGAATCCATGTTCCTACACGCTTTTAACTTCGTTGCCTTTTTCAACGAGTCTTGCTCCGAAATAGACGCGTTCCTTTTACTAGCTCTCACCGGCGACACTACCCCACCACTCAGTGCTTTAGTCTTATTCCGAAGACCAGAGTCAATCTTGGATTGCATCAAACTAGCTTTC
Organism: Miscanthus floridulus; assembly: GCF_019320115.1. Taxonomy (NCBI): domain Eukaryota; kingdom Viridiplantae; phylum Streptophyta; class Magnoliopsida; order Poales; family Poaceae; genus Miscanthus; species Miscanthus floridulus. The sequence goes on from NC_089592.1 coordinate 74,505,958, forward strand.
CACTATGCAGATCCACCTGGAGTCATCCCAGTCTGCGTGAGTAACACCACCGGCTTAACTACATCACTCTTCCTAGCAGAGTCAGAACCTGTGCCTTCCAACATGATGAAATGGATCCTCTGCAGCGTCTGTAAAAACCTGCTGGATCCCAGCGTCCTCTGCAAGGACATGCTGAGTCCCCATTGCCAAGTCCACGTGCTGCTCAAGAGGTATACCTGTTGCAGCCTTACTCATGTGTTGTCCACTCGTTACAACTGTGTTATTAGGCTGCTTTTCAGATGTTTGACCAGCTAGCGGGTCTTCCATCTTTCTACCATCATGATCCATATTCTCCGGCTCTTTCTCCTCTGGGGCTTTATCCTCGTCCATGGTAGAGTCCATGTCAATCACTTGGGGCTCACCATCGGGCATATCTTTCTCCATTCTGAATTGTAGCTCATAGACATAATCCCCAATGACTACATCCACTAGGTCTAGGATGAGATCGGGATTCAGCATGGCTACTTTCATTCTAGCTCTGCCATACTTCTTTGTAAACTTAGTATCAACTGCTCGAGAGAACGAGCTCTCAAGCTCTTGTTCCACTGATTTCCTCTGCTTTGGAACTTGGCTGCTAGGTAAGCACACAAGCTCGCTGATGTAGTTGTAAATTTCTCCAAGCTTGCTCAAACCATCGCACACAGTTCCCATGGTGGCAGAAGATGAAGAGATGGTTGTGTTCAAGCTCTGGAGCTGTTCATCAACGTTGATGTCATTGGAGCGAGGGCTGGAAGGCACGCTAGCTGATCTGAGGTGGAAGGCCATGGCTTCAATGGAAGCTGGAGTGCTCTCTTTTCCTCTACAAATGGAAAAGAAGAGAGCAGAAAGGAAACTGCTGAAATGTTGTCGACCTGCCATGGTTGTCCTCTATATATAATGAAAAAGCTGAAGAAGTGGCATCGCTGACCTTGTAGACAGCAAGAATCCTATTGGTGACGAGGTGCCATGTTGAGCTTGTGTCCAGCATGGGATGTCTAGATAACCGGAAGCAAAATCACCTGCACGATTGTGTAGTTCAATGTTTGATTCAGATCGTGTGAAGAGAGGATAGCTTGATGCTGCATGCAGAAGCAACATTTGAATTCGATGTTCATGATTATTCTTCATGTCTCCTCGCAATGCTGGCATGTTTCTCCTGCCTGCTGTGCTGTCAGCATTTAGAATAATCTCTGAAATCGGTGATTGCAAGATGATCAACGTGCCATCCAAATTTCTTGAGCATTTGGTGTAACCGTGTAAGTGATCAATCGCACTGTCATGTTCCAACTATTAGCAGCAAGAATCAGCATGGCAGCTTACTCTAGTGCTGATAAATTATTGGTTGCGAACGAACTTAAACTTCATGGCTGGGGCTGGCAAGTTATTGGTTAAAGAGAGCAAGATCCACTTTGCAAGGATCTTGTGCCTGTTGTTGAGGCACATCCCATGTGAATATAAACGTGGGCATCTCATCGACTAATTTCTTTGATGATACCAAACGTGAAGAGCATCTTCTGAATATTTTTTTTTCGAACTAAACTTCAGTTGAAGCTCCCAATTTCAGGTGATTTGTTTTATGCTTTCCATGTCAAGCTATGAAAAGAAATAGAGTAGCGGACAGTTTGGGAACATGATATGGATCAAAATCTTGTTCTTGCATCAACTATTTTTCTGTACACTTTGTCTCAATATATACATCAAAATTGTTCTGGTGATCAGCCAATCCTCTAAAAGGTGGATGCTAATCGCAGGCTATCGGAGTTAGTTGGTTGGTGCATGACCTTTCTACAGGCTAAGAGCATTCAGAAGAGAGACCCTGCATTGGATCAGTCTCCTGAAGACAACCTGAACCTCGCTCTCAAGGTCAACAATCTCCAACTCCAACGCTTGCAATTGCTCCTCCCTGCACGCGACTCTTTTCTTCTGGAATGCCTTGGAGACAAGAGACCACTTGGTGGCGCTCGGCGTCACGATCTCCCTTGACAGGAGATACAACGCCGATTCCAGCATCGACAGAGCGACCTCTCTCGCTTCAGACAACAGCTTGACCACCCTGCGGCTTTCGGTGTCATCAAGGGCAACCTTGCTGCTGGTCTTCTTGAACTGCTTCTGCGCCTTCTTGGCCAAGCGGGCGTAAGCCTGAGCCTTAGCCTGGACAGCCACATCGTCTCCTCTCTTCAGACCCAGTAGCATCTCCTGGGAGATCACCCTGAGCTCGGCCAAGCTTTCTTGCATGGCGCTGCAGAGGTCGAGCAGAACAAGAGAGCGCTCGAGCTCCTCCTCCACTGCTTTCCTCTGCTGGCATTGGCTGCTGGTGCTGGGCAAGCATGCGAGCTCGTCAATGCAGCTGTAGATGCTCTCAAGCCTGGACAGGCCACCAACGATGGTTTGGACTGTCGTGGAGGTTGAAGAGATGGTCGCCTTCAGGCTCTGGAGCTGTTCCTCCACGTTGGTTTTGTTGGAGCGAGGGCTTGAGGGCACACTCGCGGATCTCAGGTGGCAGGCCATGCTTGAAAATGGGATGGGACAAGTTACGAAGCCTCTTCTTGCTGGAGGATGGAAGAGAAGCCAAGCTGCTGCAATGGTGTCTTCCCAGCTCTGGGTTCCCTCTTTATATAGGGACATAAGTTGAAGCAACTGCACAGCTGAAATAAGCAGACAGCAAGAACCATTATTTCTCAAGGGGCATCACTAGTTGAGCTTGATTACGAGGCTGTCTGCTGTCATGTCCTGCATTATGGGTGGCAAAATGAGCAGCACGGGTGAAGGGGCATTGAATTAGCATCAGATTCAATCGTGTGATCCGTTAACTAACATGCAAGTTGCCGGTGGAAGCATGGACAGCTATTTGACTTCGCTCACCTCCAGGCTCCCAAGACGTGTTTAATCATCTGATTATAGACCCATTAGGTGCAGCTCCTGAATAATTAGCTTATTATCGCACTGTCATGTTGCAAGTACCGGCAGCAAAGGATCTGTTCTAGTTCTAGCTCATAATATGTGCACGCTTTGCCAGAGATATCCATCTCTCTTAAACATCGTGAGAGAATAGATATATAAATTTTATAAGGGCAGAACAACAGAAAAGATTCCCTATTTCGTTCACAGTGGTTTTCAGAGGCAAAGGGACTCACAAGTTAATAATTCCTGAATTTACATTTTATTTCTAATGCCTCACCAATGCCAGATATTTCACTCCGACAGAAGTTTACCTTCAGTCCAAAAACATTTGTTAGAACAAGGTTAAAAGGGGTATTTGTAGCGCCCCCCCCCAAAAAAAAATCATTTTGCACAAGAAAAATAGTATGGTAATAAAAAGAGTTGCATTGGATGTTTCAATAACTGGCAGCAAAACCATCTGCACGGGTGCATAGTTTAGTGTAAGATTCAGATCATGAGATTGGAGAGCAAAGTTGTGCAATTAGAACAGCTGTTGGCTAGGCTGGTTGATGCATGCTAGTGGAAGGAACAGTTGACTACAGCGTTCTTGATACTTCATGACACGCTGGTTTGTTTCTCCTGCCTGCTGTGCGTTAAGCATTTAGAATCCGAATCCTGCAATATCAAGATGTCCACATGCCGTCCAAATTTCTTATGCATTGGCACCTTACCGAATGCTGAACAACTATTAATTGCAAGTGCAAATCTCATGGCTACAGTTCGCATGCTGTCAGTTAAGGGAGCAAGATGCACTTCATTAGGACCTTATGATAATTTATTTTGCTGAAGAAACTTCAACTGCAGCACTCCCATTTCATTGATTGTTTTTTTTATTTAGCTGTCCATGTTGAACGAGGAGACGAAAGAGGGAAAGAAATCGACAGCAGGAAAATGGACCCAAAATTTGCTTTCCAGTTGAGTATATTTCTGTACACTCTCATATATATATATATACATCAAAATTGTTTCGATGATCAGCAGATCCTCTAAAACATGGATGCTAATCGCAGGGGTTAGAGTTGGTGTATGATCTATCTACAAAGTGAGAATGTTCAGAAGAGAAACTCTGCTCTGGATCAGTGTCCTGAACAAAGTGGCAACTCCACTCTCAAGATCAACAATGTTCAACTCCAACACCTGCAATTGCTCCTCCTTGCACACAAATTTCTTCTTCTCAAATGCCTTGGACACAAGAGACCACTTGCTAGCACTGGGCATCGCAATCTTCTTTGAAAGGAGATGTGATGTCAATTCGAGCATCGACACAGCAATCTCCCTTGCTTCAGCCAACAACCTCACTACCCTGCATCCTTCAATGTCAGAAGCAACCTTGCTGTTGATCTTCTTGAACTGCTTCTGTGCCTTCTTGGCCAAGCGGGCATAAGATTGAACCTTGGCCTGAAGAGCCGCATTGTCTCCTCTCTTGAGAACCAGCTGCATCTCCTGGACGTTGACCTTGAGCTCTCCAAAGTTCTCTTGCATGGCATTGCAGAGGTCAAGCAGGACAAGAGAGCGCTCGAGCTCCTCCTCCACTGCCTTCCTCTGCTGTCGTTGGTTGCTGGGCAAGGATGTGAGCTCGTCAATGCAGCTGTAGATGCTCACGATCTTGCTCAGTCCATCAACCATGGTTTCAATGGCCACTGAAGGTGAGGAGATGGTTGCCTTCAGGCTCTGCAGCTGTTCATCGATGTTGGCTTTGTTATAGAGAGGGCTGGAAGGCATGCTCGCGGACCTAAGGTGGCAAGCCATGATTTGAATGGAAGCTGAAGCTGTGAAGCTTCTTTTTTCTTGAAATGGGGAAGAGAAGGCAAGCTGCTGCAATGGTGGTCTTCCGGGCTTTGGCTTTCCTCTTTATATAGCGAAAGAGGTGGAAGCAACAGCATAGCTGAACAAGCAAACAGCAAGAATCATTCTCATGTGTAACCAAGTGGTGAACTGCAACAGAAGCCACCAAACCCAAGAAGCATCACAAACTTAGCTTGATTAGGAGGCTGTCATGTCTGCAATATGGACGGCAAACTCGCCTGCACGGTTGAAGGGCAGCGAGATGAGCATCTGATCCAGATCATGAGATGATTGATTAATAGGCATGTTGCCACTGTAGGAAGCTACAACTAGATGCCTCTGCTCGCCTCCAGCTCCAGGTTCCCAAGCTAGTTGCATTTAATCACCAGATTCCGGTATAATCACATCATTACACGGTGGATTATTGAAGATAGTGGTAGCCCTGTAGTCATGTCTCTGCTCTCCATTGCTTGTGCACTAGCAGTGTATATGCTTGACCAGCAGACAGCAAGAATCATTCTCATGTGTAACCAAGTGGTGAACGGCAACAGAAGCCACCAAACCCAAGAAGCATCACAAACTTAGCTTGATTAGGAGGCTGTCATATCTGCAATATAGGCAGCAAACTTGCCTGCACAGTTGAAGGGCAGCAAGATGAGCATGTGATCCTCCAGATCATGAGATGATTGATTAACAGGCAACTTGCCACTGGAGGAAGGAGCAGCTAGATGCCTTTGCTTGCCTCCAGCCCCAGGTTCCCAACTAGTTGCATTTAATCACCCCGATACAATATAATCATGTCATTACATGGTTGATTTGTGAAGATAGTGATAGTCCTGCTGTCATGTCTCGGCTCTTCATTGCTTGTGCACTAGCAATGTATATGCTTGACCATCCTCGTGTTTCTGTATTTTTTGTAGTCCTGAATAATTAGCATAGCCTTGCATTTACCTTAATAGGTCAGGACACTTACAAAAATGCAGTATGCACTATTGCGCTATGAATCAATAATGCATCTTCTGCCCAAGCATATTCGGAACGAAAGATTGCAAAGTGGCCAGTAGGATTTTTGCTTCCTCCAAAAAACCCATTAAGGAAGACAAAAATTGTATGAGAGAATAAAAGAATTGTATGTGATCCAAGTCTAAAGGATTCACTAATCTTTTTTTAATGCAAAAAGGATTCGCTGATCATCTAATAGATTTCAATGTACAGAACAGGAAATGTGTATAGCAACTTTTAATGTTCAGAGAAGTTCATATATAATATACATACCATAGTTACTTTATTTACACATGTGTCAGTGTGTGCCGTTATAGCTGTTTTGATTTTCTGGGACATGACAGGCTCATACACTATTTAGATGTCTGAATCGATAGATTATTCAAAAGAAAAGAATCAACCAGCCGTAGAGATGGACAGCAAACTCACAAGCAACTGGACTCGCATGATTCTTCTTGTCTGCTGATTCAATTGTGTATTGCTTCTACTTCTTTCATTATATATATAGAGAGGCCCAAGGAGAGTAGACACCATTAGAGCAGCATTCCTCTCCCCTCCTCTACAAAGAAGAGAGCGCTGCATTTTTCGCTCCAACCATGCTTAGACTGTCTCCAACAACCGTGACCTAAAATACAAGACCCATTCGTCCTTTGGGTAGCGCTACAGACAAAGGGTTCAATACCCATTTTTGGTCTTCTCCGACAACACGACCCAAAAGACAACCCTTTCTGCAAATGGGTCTCTAGGAGAGAGGATACTCAGATTTGGGTTATGCCTCTCCTGGCACCCAAAATGGGTCTTCCGTATAGGTACTCTATTGGAGGCTATAGGTATTCTGTTGGAGACCCATTTTGGGTGTGGGTGCCACAATGGGTCTCTTGTTGGAGACAGCCTTACCATATAAGATCTGCAAGTGCACCTTCTAGCCCTTGCTCCAACGAAACCAGCATTAAGGATCAGTTGCAGATCATTAACGAAACCATCCCTTCAGCCTCCATAGCCATTCGAACAATGCATGATGTTTTGAGGAGCTTGGAAGTGTGTACAACAACATTTAGGAGATCATGTGCTAGACTAGCAGCCAAGTCAGCCTGTGCCAACCAAAGCAAAGGAAAGCAGTGGAGGACGAGCTTGAGCGCTCTCTCCTGTTGCTTGATCTCTTCAGTGCCATGCAAGAGAGCAAGCTCGAGCATTCAGGAGGAACAATTGATTATCAAAAGGGGAGACATTGCAGCAGTTGAAGCCAAGATTCAGTTTCGATCCTAAATCTGCTTTGCAATGAAAATGCAGAGACCTGCAGGAGGTTCAAGGAGATTAACAATAAGTCAACTTCAGCTAACCAGGAGACCTGCAGGGTGGTCAAGCTGTTGGGTGAAGCTAGAGATATTGCTGTCTCAATTCTCGAGTCTTCGTCACGTTTCCTGTCAAAGCAGATTGCAGCAAAGTTCTAGCAGGTGGTCTTTCATCCACAAGACATTCCTAAAGAGGAGAGTTCTATGTGAATTGATCAATTACAAGCCTAAAGCCTTGGAGCTGGACATTGTTTATCTAGAGGGTAGATTTGGGACTTTGTTCAAAAAATTGATCCAAAGCAGATGTTTCCCTTCTCAACACTCTCAGCTTGTACATAGATGTACCAACTCTGAGCCCCTATGGCATCAGACCTTTAGATGGTCAGCTTATCACTGTATATGAGAAGTATTGTACAGAAAAACAGTCACTTGAAAACAAAAACATAACTTTGAACTACTTCTTGTTTTACTGTTATAAATCATATGATACAATGATCCAAGTTTGTAGCATCCGACCAGAAAATTCTTTATTAAGAAAAAATGGTGCTCCAAAGATGCTCAATACTGGTGACTGTTATTAAAGTAGTTAGGGCGCGTTGTTCAAGTTGATCTTTACATGGCTTTATTATGAGATGCCCACGTTGCTAAGATGCAATATGTTGCCTCAGCAGCAAGCAGCAGATCCTTGCCCAATGGATCTTGCTAACTACTACTAAAGCAAGCCAGCTCCAACACACGAGGTAGAGCGTGTAAGTAGCATGAGTTGCGCAGAATAAAATACCTACTGGCATTTGCGACTGCGCAACAACTACATAACACGTACTTCACCAATAATACTTGGTTAGTGATCACTAAACTAATCCCTGGAGCATGCAATTGTGTCAAGGTTGTCCAGTAGAGTAACTAACCTGATGATTCTTGTTGCCAATAATTGGAGCATGACAATGTGATAGATCACTGTGAGAATAGCTGGCGCACTAAAAAACATATAAACACACGCGGCGTGATGAAGGAAACAGATTCCTTGTGCTGCTGCCAGATCTCAAACCTTGATAGACAGCATTCAGGAGATGAAATGGCAGGATTCTCTTTGTCTACCCTTCAAAAGATGCTGCCTCAGACGCTCTCTCTATAAATAGGTCTCAGCGGAGACTTGAATCATCAGGCAAAAGTTTTCACTTCTCATTTCTTCCACCTCATTTCAATACGCAAAAAATTTCAGCCAGAGACTACAGATCGATATGGCTTGCCATCTTAGGTCGATAAGCTTGCCGTCTAGGCCTCAGTCCAGTGAAGCTGCAGTGCAACCAGAGTTGTGTATTCTAGAGGCAATCATCTCCTCACCATCCACATGTATCGTCACGATGTGTGACGGTTTGAGGAGGCTTGGAGACATCTACGACAGTGTTGAGGAGATGACTCACTTGCCAAGCAACCAAGTTTGCTCTTCCCAGCAAAGGAAAATGCTGGATGGAGAAATCGAGTCTTCTCTCGAGCTGCTGGATCTCTGCAACACCATGCAAGAGATCTTTGTTGAGTTGAAGGCCATTATCCAAGAGCTGCAAGTGGCTCTAAGAAAAGGAGATGGTGTGACCGTTCAAGCCAAGATCCAGTCTTACAGCCGCTTGGTGAAGAAGGCTAAACAGTCTTTCAAGAAGTCAAGCAAGAAGGCCACTTCTGACAAGCCAGACTGTGCAATGATCAGGCTACTGACCAAGGCCAGGGAGATCGCCATCTCTCTACTTGAGTCCACGGTGCAGCTCTTGTCAAAGCAAATTGAAGTGCCCAAGCAGTCACCTGTCTCGAAAGCATTTTCCAAGAGAAAAGCAGTTGTTTGCGAGGAGGACCAACTACAGGCGTTAGAGTGCAGCATTGGAGATCTTGAGAGCGGAGCAGGACACCTGTTCAGGATATTGATCCAGAGCAGGGTTTCCCTCCTAAACATCCTTAGCTCATAGATACTCCTTGTTGCTTTTGACATCCTGTGATTGGCATCTGCGTTTTTGAGGATTAGCTAATCTTGATGCAGTTTTCTAGTATGTATAGAGTACAAATGTACAGAAAAATTCAGAAAGGAAAAAAGACACAGTTTTGATCCAATTCATGTTTGTTGATGTGATTTTGTGCATTCAGTATGGATTGCTTTGTTTTCAGATCCTTATTTTGTGGATCTTGCCCTGCGTACAAGAAGCATGCCAGATCACATCCACAATGGTTAAGCTGTGATAGCAGAATAAATTAATCATCCAGATTCCCCCTACCACGTTTGTCCAGTATAGCACTGCCATTGAACAATTCTTGTTTTGCAATGGATGTAGATTCCTAGCCATGTATAGAAAAAATTTATGGCCTTAACAGCCAGATCATTTGTGTAAGCATGTTATTGTCTATTCCATGTATGCATTCCTTTCAAGAATACACCTCTGGGCTGCGTCCGTTCCATCGTGAGAGTTGAGACTAAATATATATCTAGATGTTAAGATGATTAATAAATTTCACAAATCCCTAAGCCCCAAAGATAATCAAAACCATCGGAAAAGTGGCGTGGCACTGTGGCATGCAAAATTTTTTGGGGCATTGGGCTGCAATCTTCCAAACAACTTTGGTTGTGGCTTGTCGTAAACGATCGTAAATTTTTAGCCGAAACAGTATTTTTCTCTCCCGCAAACCAGACAGCAGTACTTTTCACGAGAAAGCAACGATACGATCCAGCCAACCGAACAGGCTGTCAATCATTTCACATCCGAATCCAAGCAATTTCGGGTGCCCTAGAGGCCTAGACCAGCTCAATCGGCCAAATTGAATGCAAATCGAAGGTGCGTGTAGCCCTTACGGATCGGGAGGAGCCGGATGGCACGGTCCATACCAGACGGAGTTGTGCAGGGAGCTTTCGGTCCCCTGACTTGACCCTGCCGCGGCCTTCGAATTGTAGAGCTCCTCGCGGTCCTCCCATTCGCCGCAACGCACTTCTCCACCTCGAGGCCACGGACCCGGCTACTTAGCGTTGCATTGGTGGCGGGGTGGCAGCGGACTTTGTCATGGAGTTCCATCTCCTTCCGCCCGAGTTCAGCCCCGCCGCCGCCGGACGCCGACCGCCCGAGGGTCCAACTCGCAACGAAGGGATTTTCGGAAAAATGATGTGTAGGGCTTCCCTCCTCCTCAGAGTAGACCTGATGATTACCCACAGGATTAGCTCATAATGTCCGACTCATGATCCGATCCAACTCGATTCAAAGTAGAAAACCCGAGCAATAGTATGATCCGAAAGTGCTTAAGGTTACACTTCAGGCTAAAAACTTTGACACGTCATTTTTTCCGGCTCCTCCAAACCTGGGGACATCTAATTATTTGCCACTCTTACGGAGGCCGCCTCTCTGATTGTCAACTTTGCAGTGGCAACTATAAAAATAATCAAAAAATAGTATCTCGTCTAATATTTTACCATTTTTACTGACGTGGCATGCCAGATCAGCCAGCCAGCTTAGGAACGGGCCGTTGACGCTCGAAGACCGAAGGCAAAAGACCATTCTGCCCCCGCCGTGTATTGCTTAACAAGCGCCGTCTCCTCCCATCTGCTCAGTCCCAATGGTTCTCTCCGCACTTCTTCTTCTTCCTTCGTCTCCCCGTCCTTGGTCGCCGCCGCCCCTCCATTGCCCTCCCCAACCCTAGCCGCCATGTCCCGTCGAGCAAGCTCATCAACGCGCAATAGGCGTCCGCAGCTGCCGGATAGGATAGGGGAGTACCCACTCGGGAGGCAGACAGGGCTCCCCCTCATCATGTGCGAGGAGTGTGGGGTGCAGAGGGTGCTCGAGCTCGTGGCCCAGACAGATGAGAAAGGCAACAAGGGTCGTGTCTTCTTTAAATGTCCCAGGAACATGCAAGGGGTAAGCCACATTCTTTGGGTTCCGATTTGTTAGGGTTTTGAATCGATTGTCACATCAAATATGTTTCCATGTGTTTAGGTTACAGGATCTTGTAGGTTTTTTGAGTGGCAGCGAGAGTACCTGGCCATATTGGTGGACCAGGAGAAGATTGTGATGAATCTAGAACAACATGGCGCAGTAGAGGAAGAAGCTGATTCAAGGGCACTGGTGCGTGTGCAGAAGAACTCAATAGAGGTGAAGCTGGATGCTTTGGTTGGTGCAGTGAAGGCTTTGAGCTTGGTCATGGGTGCTGGTGTAGTGGTTGGAGCTATGTATGTTTCACTAGTTGTTAGTTCCCTTGTTTGTTAGTTGAACTACTTGTATCTTAGTTGAGTAATGAGCTCTGTGTTTCAGTATGAGTTTGACTAATCAGTGGGCATATATGTGTGAAAATGTTGAATGGTGAAAGGTCCTTGTTTGGTTTTGGTAATTGAGTGACAACTTAGGTGGACTAATTATGTTTATGTGAGATACACAGGTAATTAGTCCACATGTACATGTGTGTGAGCAACATATGCCATGAAGGTGAAAATGGCTTGGAGATCTTGCAAAGCTCACACATGTGATGATGAAGGAGCTTAAATGCACATGAGACATGACATTGAGTCATGTGATCAAGGTGGAGAAGATCAAGACAAGACTTGGCTTGATGGATCGGTTGCAAGCGTGAAGGGCAAGTCGAAGGCTTTGGAGTGATGGACCGCGTGACGGTGAAGCTTGAGCAAGACTTGGCGCCGATGGACGATGGCAACGGTGAAGAGCAAGTAGAGTCAAGATCGATGAACTAATATGATCATGTGATGATATGAAGTGGATTATATCATTGTTGATCGTGTTGGTGCATGTGTTGCATCGACATTGAAGGAGATGGAATGGAATGCGCAAGGCAAAGGTATAACCTAGGGCATTTTATTTCACCGGTCATAGGTGTGTAGAGAAGTTTATGACCGGGTTTAGGATAGATGGCCGTACTATCAAGAGGGGCAAACTTATTTGCATATCGGTCATCTAGTGCCACTCGAGTGATCTAACTTTGCATTGTCGCTAGGATCGAGTGGCGTGGCAAGTTGAGTGGCTAACATCCTTTAGGAAATGATTGTGAAAATGCTAACACACATACACATGGTGGTGTTGGCACATTTACAAAGGAGGTGGTGTTTGTAGGGGTGAGATGGGTTTGGGTCCCTCTCAGGATTCGGCGCTTTCGGGAAAATGGAATGCCTATTTTCTATTGCGCTGGATGCAAATTCTTATGGTTAGCACATTGGAGCAAGGGTGAAGAAGTTAGAAGTGAAAACGAGTTGGTCGCGAAGATGCTGGTATCGGTCAACTGACTGGACGCTGGATCTGCATGCACCGGACGCTGGCTGGCTGCGTTCGGTTAGGCTGACGTACGATGACGCAGAAGCTGGAGTGTGACCGGACGCTGGCTGCGTCCGATCGTGTTCGACCAGACGCGTCCGGTCATGCTCGGGAGCTTACTGGAAACGACCGGACGCTGGGGGTTCAGCGTCCGGTCAGTTGAAGCTGGTGTGTCCGGTCAGGTCAAGTGACCGTTGGAACCGGGACACGTGGTCATCTGCGAGCGACCGGAGCGTCCGGTCGGCCCGACCGTTGCCCAGTGAAGGGGGTAACGGCTAGTTTAGCCCTTGGGGCTATAAATAGAAGTGGCCTTCGGCCATGGCTGGTGCTGAGCACCTTGGGAGACTTTGTGTCCATGCTTGAGAGTGCTTAGGAGCCCTCCATCACATATATACTTGATAGTGATCATCCGATTGTGTGAGTGAGCGATACTAGTGCGATTGCATCGTGAGGTTGCATCGAGTGGCACTAGGTGATCGAGTTGCAAGCCGGTGGTGCTTGTTACTCTTAGAGGTTGCCACCTCCTAGACGGCTTGGTGGTGGTCTCCATTGAAGCGCGCAAGAAGCTTGTGCGGCGCTCCGGAGAAGTGCTTGTGAGGGGCATTGTGCTCGCCCCACGGGAGCCGCGAAGAGCAACTCTAGTAAAGCGTGTCATTGAGCTACCCTCACTCAAGAGGTAGGTTCTTGTGGCACCCGACGTGTGGGCTTGGCGGGTGATGCCAATTAGCCACCGAACCACCAAGTGAGCGGTCGACACAACGGGGACTAGCGTGTTGGCAAACACGTGAACCTCGGGAGAAAAATCATCGTGTCAACCTTGTTCTTCCCATTGGTTTGCATTCCCATTACACAAGCTTGCAATTACTTTCATATACATTGAGCTTGTGTTGTTGCTTTAATAATTAGTTAGCTTGTGTAGCTTGCTAATTATCTTCTTGCTTGTGTAGCATAGAAGTAGCTCACTTGCGTGGCTAATTTGGTTTGTGTAACCTTGTTAGTCACTTTGCTTAGTTTGTGTAGCTAAGTATTTGCGCTCTCTAATTAGGCATTGGTTGCCTCATTATTGAGCATTGCTAGTGAGCTTAGTTAGCTTTGTGTTTTTGCTTACTAGCATGTGTAGGAGCTCCCTTGTTGCTTAAAGTACTAGTGACATAGGTTTGTGTGACCTTGCTCCTAGAATTGTTTAGGAGAGCTCTAGCTAGCCCGGCACCTTAGTTGCATAATTAGTATCTTTGCTAGTGCTAGTGAACATATATAGAGGGGTGTAGTCTTGGCTAGTCCGATTGTTTTAATTCCGCACTTATATCGGTTAGCCGACGCGATTAATTTTAGAAAAGACTATTCACCCCCCTCTAGTCCGCCATCTCGGCCCTTCAAATGGTTAATGGAATATTGTTTCTGTTATTCCACTTGTACATGATATCGAAAAATCATCACTACAAGACCACTGATATGCTCTTGACAACCATAGCAAGTTCAGTCTGCATACATGACACAAACATAGCAAGTTCAGTCTGCATACATAACACAACCCTAACAAAGTCATCACAAGTTGTTGAAAGGACCTAGGATGCCGCCTAGAGGGGGGTGAATAGGCGTTTTTGAAAATTAACACTTTTAAATGCGGAAACAATTAGAAAGGGGAGTTTCCAAAATGGAAACTCCAAATCAAGAGTACTACCACCCCTCACAAGTTAGCCACAAAGTAAACAAGGTATAAAGAATATATATAGAAGCTACAACCCTGCAACACCAAGTTAGAACAGAGAATAAATATTTTCAGTGCAGGCAGGAAATACCGGACGTGTCCGGTATGAATACCGGACGTGTCCGGTATACACGATTTCTGCAGATCAGCCCTGAACTTGCTCCTTTCGATTTCTATCTTCAAACCAAACTGCAGGCACCTAATGGAGATGACAATATACACAGAGAACCTGCAGTACAGCTAGAGCAACACAAATATCAAATGAAATACAAATTAACACACGATATTTATTTTACCGAAGTTCGGACTCGTTCGAGTCCTACTCTCCATTGAGGGGCCTGCGGGCGACCCAGCGAAGGTCAGCCCTAGAGGGTACCATGAAGGTCACTCTAGCCGGAGTCTTTTCCAACTCCTTTTCCTCCTTCCACTAAATGATTCCGAGGCGGCGGAATCGACCGTTACAAACTTTCCGAAGCAACCACAATCTCTCGGTTGCTCTCCGGCGACGCCTAGCCGTCTAGGACCGAAGAGTCCAAGAGTAACAAATGCGAATCACGAGATTGACAATATGCACAAGTGCTCAAGTGGTGGCTTGCTCTCTTTTTCAAATTCTTTCTCAACCCACAAATTGATTTTGCAATTTGGATCACACACTCACTAAGAGAGGGTTTAGGAGAGTTGGCAAGGCTCAAAAACGTGTGTCTATCACAGCAGAATCAGCAACTTCCAAAGGTGGAGGCTTGGGGGTATTTATAGCCCCCTTGAAAAACTAGCCGTTTTATAGCCGTTGCAATACCGGACATGTCCGGTATGCATACCGGACACGTTCGGTACGACTCACACTGCGCCAATGGTAACTAAGTTACAGTGAAGTTGTGAGGTGTCGGAACTCCCGAAGAATGCCGGGACTTCCGACCATCGGAACTCCCGACTCAAGTCAGAACCCCCGACCCTCAGTAATTTTGAAAAACATGTAACTGAGTTAAAGTTAGTGAGGTGTCGGAACTCCCGACACATGTCGGAACTCCCGAGCGTCGGAACTCCCGACTTACGTCGGAACTCCCGACTCTCACGGCTTTTGAAAACTAGCCGTTGGCCTCTGGTCATCCATACCGGACACGTCCGGTATGAATACCGGACACGTCCGGTATGACCAGGACAGTGAACCCTCCAAGTCAGTTGAAGTGCGACACGTCAGAACTCCCGACCCATGCCGGGACTCCCGACCGTCGGAACTCCCGACCTGCGTCGGAACTCCCGACGAACCAACCCGAGAACAACAGGTTTACAGCTGCTGGACAAATACCGGACACGTCCGGTATGAATACCGGACACGTCCGGTATTGCCAGACCAGCAAGTGCTCAGTTAGCACTTTTGTCGCTCAAATACTCAAAACTCACATGGGTTGGCTTGAGCACTTATGAAACATTATCTATCAACATGATGCATCCCTCTTCATAGTACGGCATACCTATTAAACTCAAGATAAATGGAAATATGAATTTGTACCACTTGAGTTGTTCTTTTGAATTGATGCCGTCCTTTCCAATCTTCATCAAGTAAGGGTGCTAACATGTTGATGTTGATCTTTTCACTTGAGCATAGCCATCTTGAGCATGTGACTTGATTCCATTCATCAAGTTTGAATAATCCCAGATGTATCAAGTCACTTCCATCAAATACTTCATTATAGATTTTATCCTTCACATAAATATGACCATCTTAGCTTGATTAGTACCTCAACTAAATGCAAGTACTTTCTTCTTCACCCTAGCTAGGTTCTTCGGCCGCCAAGCCGTCGCTTGCCCTTCACCCTTGCTTAGTACCTCGAAGCCTTTCCTTGCTATCTTCACCATCTCAAGCCATCAAGTCACATCTTGTGTTGAATCATCCATTCATATGTATTGTTATCTTTTTCATTTAAATTTAGCAAGCTTCAAATATGAGACCATTCCATATGCAATCCCTTATGTCTCATTAACTAATAATCATGAGCTTACTTTCACATAGTACATGGAAATCCCACAAGAAATAAGCCTTCACATGATTTCCATTTGCATTGTTGTCTTGTGCTTGAACTAGATTGTTTATACAACAATACATCATTTTGGCTTTCATTAAGTACCTGTGAGATAACCTATTACCTGTTCACACTTAGCAAACGGGTTAGTCCTTTAATCACGTTGTCATTCAATCATCCAAAACCCACAAAAGGGCTAGATGCACTTTCAATCTCCCCCTTTTTGGTGATTGATGACAACTTGATTAAAGCTTACAAAATGATATAAACATTTAAACTTTTGGGTTCAATGATTTATGAGAGGCTCCCCCTTAATATGTGCTTATGATTAGAATCCACAAAATGACCTCAAATGTCAATTGCACATACTAAAACAAATAGGAGACTCCCCCTAAATCATTGCATCCGTGGGGTGCATGTGTGTGTGACAAAGAGGAACCGTGATGCATATGACATGATATATCATACAAGAATAAATATAAAGGCATCACATCAAATATTTTCATTGTAGCATGCATAGTCCTTATGAAAATAAATATGACACATGTAATTCACACATAGCACTCATTACAAATTTTCTCAAGTCCAGAAACCACTGATATATATAGATAAAGATCATGTCTCAAGAGATACATAGATAAAGCATAAGTAAGTCTCATCTCTCACATGATACAATCTATCTCAAATCCAAGATACATCAATGAAGCTCAGAAACAAACTACAGCCTGCAGTACATATCTTCAGGTACAAAGATAAGCAAATGAAACTATCCTGAAGCTTTAATCAGTCTCTCTCCCCCTTTGTCATCTATCACCACAAAGGTCCAACAAAGACATACTAAGGACAAAGGGGCTACAAGCTGTCACGGAAAGCTGAGATCACTCATCATCATCATCATCTCGACCAGCATCCTCATCATCTGAGCGTGCAACACCGGCTAGACGAGAACCACCCGCACCAAACGCGTCATAGCCACCAGACCTGTAGAAGCCACCACCACCTGTCAGGTCACTCCACCAATCTGTAGCATAATCGTCTGCAGTGCTGGGATGTGGCTGAGAGTGAGTAGGCACACGAGCCTGAAGTGGTAGAGTGTCAGGGTGCTCAGGTGCCTGCTGCTGCTGCTGCTGTCGCTGTATGAACTCAACATACTCTCTATCATATCTAGCCTGCTGCTGCTCCTCAGTCTCAAGCTCACTAGCTGCCTCATCTGATAGAGGAGACCTAGGAGGATCAAGCTCAAGATTAGAAGCAATTTGCTTCAAAGTTCGAGTGTCCTTCCTCCTAGCCTCCCTCTCCTTCTGCTGCCTGGTCTGGATGTCACGGCACATCCCAAATATGGAGCTGAAAAGCCTGCGGATAGGCGAAGGAGAACTGCCACGGCGTGAAGTAGAACGTGAAGGAGCACGTGGTGAAGGTGAAGCTCCTGCTGGTGCACCACTCCCAGGTGCATCTGCCTCTGGTGCTGCTGCTGCTCCTCCTGGTCCTGCTGGAGGTAACCCGGTCTCAGGCAGATCTGCAATAATCTTCAGGGCCTTGTGAATCTTATCATACTCAAATGTGTGCCCTGTCACCTGCTCAATCATATGCATGATATAAGGAGCAAAACCACAGCCCTTGAGGGGCCTCTCTCCAACACTCCTGATTTCGGACCAAATAAAGTCAAACACGCTGAAGGGCTGAGCATCAGGTGCCATCCTATGGAGTAGGTTCCTGGAGTAATCAGCAATGGTGCCCTTGTCTCCACCCTTGCAGTCAATAGTCTTCCTGAACATCCTGTCCAAGTACCTGTAGGTAGGGTGAAGACCTAGAACCTTCCCCACAGCTCCTCTCTGACCACTAGGAGGATACATATATGCGAGCTGCTCAGGAGGTAACACCTGCTCGGTGTGGATCCTGTCCCTCTGGAGATCATCCTCAGAGAAGCCAAGCTGGGTGGCAAAAACATCATAGTCAGCACTGTACCACTGGCCCTCAAGCATCCAGTGCATCCGCCTCTCATCCTCCTCAACGAACAGAGTAGCATAGAACTGAGCTACTACCTCTGTGTTCTAGTCATGCTGGAACTCCATGATCTCATAAACTCCTATGCTCTGGCAGATGGCAATAGCATGATCAACTGAGGCCTTCTGCAACTCTCTAATATATTGCCAGTCAATCCACTGAGACCTGGCAATAACTGGGTTCCTGGTAAGAATCACACTGGAGTAGAAGTCCAAGTGAAAGGCTGTCTAGAAGCAATGATCGTACTGAACCTTAGGTAAGTTCCTCGGATCAACCCTTCGCTCATCTTGAGCCTTCCTGGTCATACCCTTTCCCCTGTAGTCAACTCTGGGAACATAGGAGGGCACATTGGGCAGACGTGTCTCAAGAAGACCATAATGCATCCCCTGACTAGGCTGGTGCTAAACTGGAGGAACGGACTCCTCCTCCTCAATCTCCTGCTCCTCATCTGAGCTGTCACCATCTGATCCTCTGTCAGTGCTCTTCCTCTTTCTTTCATCTCTAGACTCCACTCTGAACTCATCAGTGTCTGTGTCAGAAGAAGAGCTCCCGGACCCCTCTGCATACTGAGCTGCTGCACTAGAGGCAGCCCTGGTGGACCTCCTGCTGGTTGGCTGAAATCCAGGATGCATATCCTGTCTCGCCTTCTTGTACTTCTCAAGTGCTGGATCATGCCTGTGCTTGGACCTCGGCTCCTGTCGTCCACTCATGGCTACTGTCCTGTATCCAAATATTTCCAAATAATTTTAGATACATGCCCATAGCTTATTCTTGAATTGTAGTTAGACATAGATTCTTTTATCCAAGGTTTTACAATCACCTCGACACACCGTTGTCACAAGGTTTGCAAAACATAGATACAAAAGAAACTAAGCCTAACAAACCATTCAGATAGGATTGAGTCAGAGAACAGCAGGGAGTCTGCTCTGCTGGGCCATACCGGACACGTCCGGTAGCATACCGGACACGTCCGGTATGGGCGACCAGCAACCCTAACCGGGGTTTCTCGATTCAAACCACCACGGATCAATTCCAAACTTTGGGCATTGCTTCTATATCACCAATGTAGCATATTGACCGAAGGAATTTTAAAATCTTGCATTGACCATGTAGATCGGACGAGGTCCGTGATTAGGGTACCTTGAGAGGAGAGAAGATCGAGCGATGTGAAATCCAAATCCACGGGCCTTCAATTCTTGATCCAAGTCTTCTCCAATGCAATCTCCCTCTCTCTCTTTTCCTTGATGAGATCCTTGGTCGCCCTAGGGGAGAAGAAGGGCGTCGGCTGGTTGGTTTGGAGGAGGCAAGTCTGTTTGGGCCGAAGGGGTAAGCTCTGTTTTTATAATCCTGCTCATACCGGACACGTCCGGTAGTATACCGGACACGTCCAGTATACGCGGGCTGGCCCAAATAATTCCAAAATGTGTTCTCACTCTTCCAAACCCTTTCTCTGTTGTTGCTCAGTCCAAAAAGGTGTATGATCTTGATCCAAACCGAGTACTATCACTTTTCTTATCAAATGCCATCAATTTATTTTCTCTTTTCCAAATAAATGGCATAAACAATAATTCGCTTGCTTGAGAGAGATAAAGTGAGACAAAGTAGATTGTGGACTTAAGAGAGCCATGTCATGTGTGATTAGCCAATCAAACAATCAAGGAGAGCTATAATCATCACATGGCAAGGCTAGGTCACAAAGACCAAGATTCAAATAGTTTTTCAAATTCACACTTCCTACTCATGCTAGTTAGGGATTTTTGAAAAACATCTCTCCTATGTCACACAAATGCACATTCTAACATATACAGGGCCTTAGATGCACTTACAATGTATGTATGTAAACACATACCTTTGCCTTGAGCCCGCAAGAATATCACTAAGAAGACAAGCAGCATGATGATCTTTATGTTGACCTCAATTGCCAAATAATCATGCTGGATACATTTTCATCCAAAGAACTACAAAGAATGCTAGATAAATTTGTTAGTCCACAATGGTGCAAAATGGAAATTTAGCTCCCCCTAAATAAGTGCTTCACGTATTTTGAATGACTTTTAACAAGCACTTTTATTCTAATAAGAAATTTGAGAGCCAATTTTTCATTTTGACCATAAACCAAATAAGATTGCCATAGTTAAAAGTGAGTTTAAGCGATGCCCACAATCCACTTAGATTTGATAAAACACAAGCTTCTGAGTAAGTTAGGGATATATAAAAAATATATGGATCGAATACTCAGTTGGAACACAATTAGTGTTCTGGTCCATGCAATACCAGACATGTCCGGTAGTATACCGGACACGTCCGGAATACACAGAACAGAAACACTGACTTCTGTCCCTGTCCATACCGGACATGTCCGATAGTAATGCCGGACACGTCCGATAGGTGAAAGACAGAACCAATTAAGTTGCTGCTTGTGATTCTTCGTTTTAACTGTAATATTTATTTATTGTATACTTGCATCTCAACAAATAAATTACTCTACTAGAGAGCTAATAAAAGCATCATATGGCAAACATGATGAATCTCAAGTGAAATTAATTAGCCACTTTTATTATTTCACAAATGTACTTATTTGTGAACTATAGAACATGAAATGAACAAGATGGCTATCCTAAAAGGTTTAGGTACGTGTTACCAATGGTGAGGATGAAATATATGAGATGTTCATCGTATTATCTTCGGGTCAACCATATAAGGGATTAAGATAAGAATTGGTTGATAGATTGAGTGAATATAGTCAAATTGCTTGCTCAACCACCCTGAGGACTTCATCTCATCACCAAGTACCTACATCATTAACCTAAGCACACTTTGGTACCCAACTCTTGTTGGGTCCTTTTGAGTTAGTCAATAAGTGCTTAGGCACCCAAATGGCTTTAGCATTAGTTTGTGGTGAACACATCACCTTACTAGTGCTAACTCCATTTGTGGTCTTCCTAAGCATATCATTATAAACAAATGTGTTTGGCTTAAGAGTTTTACCATTTGGGCATTCATAGCTTAGATGCCCCTTTCTTCTACAAGCATAGCATATGCGGCCTTTGTGTGCTCTATGCTTGATTTGCTTGTATGGACATCTATCAACCTTGTGGCCCATCTCATTGCACCCATAGCATCTTCTAGTTGCAACTTGGGCTTCCTTTCTTGCTTCTTTGTACATTGGGCATTTCTTGGTAGAAGCCTTTTGATTGGCGGCTTCAACTTTGTCGGCCCAACTCTTGTGTGGACACATAGCCCACTCATGTCCATACAATCCACAACCATAGCACATCCTTTTTCCATGTTTCTTGCTCTTGGTTGTGTTGGCCTTGCTTGAGATGTGATTCTTTTGTTGGGCTTTGGAGGAAGCAAGGTTTGAACCCTTCTCAAGCTTCTTCACCATGTTATCACGGTTATCTTGAGAAGGTTGTGCTTTCTCCTTACCCTTCAATCGAATCACATCTTTCTTTAATCTTTGCACTTCTTCTTTGAGCTCTATGTTTTCTATAAGATTTAGCTCAATCGAAGATTGGCTTGCTTGAGTAGCACATTCATTAGTACAAGAAATATTTAATTGAGATGGTGTACTAGTGAGCGGATGTGTGAGAGGTTGAGAGAATTTTACCGATGTAATCACAACCTCATGAACCACCTCAAGCATGATGCTTGATTCTACTACTTCCTCATGAGAGCACTTTAGATGAACATAATTTGCTTGTAGCTCATTATACTTGCTTGATAGTTCATCTAGCCTTGTCTTGAGCTCAAAGTTTTCCTTCTCTAGTTGTGAAACACTAGAAGAGGAGTTAGTAACTAAAGCATGCTCAATTGACAATTTTTCATACCTCTCATTAATTGCCTTTAGCTCTTGCAATTTGGAGATGAGAAACTTTTCTTGATTTTGAAGCGATTGCTCTTGCTTCTCAATCTCTTCTTCAAGCTCATCATTCTTTTCAACTATCTTCATGATGATAAACTTATCTTTATGGTTGAGATGATCAAGGTTGTAGTTGTCTTCAACTTCAACATCACTCTTATCTTGATCATCTACTTGTGCTTTCTCCTTTTCTTGATCTTTCTTGTTATTCTTCTTCTTGCTTTTCTTGGCCATGAGACACAAGTGATGAGTATCATGAGATACTGAGGTTGACTCATCACTTGGTCGCCATCGGGCTTGAGCATCGCTGCAAACAGCTGCTTGCTGGTCTGCTGCCTCGGCCATACCGGACACGTCCGGTATGCATACCGGACACGTCCGGTATGTGCAGGCAGACAGCACGTCATGTGCTGCTTGCACCTCTTGCTCCGGCTCGGTACTCTTGAGGTCTTGTGAGGCTTCTTCGCTGTATGAAGACACAATGGACACACTTTCCATTGACTCGATCTCAAGTGCATCATCACATTTGGATTTTCCATATAAATCAAAAAGTCTAGTCCAAATGAGATGAGCACTCTCCGGAGGTGGTTGTCCATTGAATATTGCCTCATCTTGAACCTCTACACTTAATGTACTCAAAATGACATTAATAGCTTGAGCATTGAGTTGCACGCATATCTCTTCCTCTTTAGACAAATTTTTGTAGTTGCTCCAATCAACTATAGGAAGAGGTATGCTTGCATCCACAATATGCTCAACAAGAGGACTAATATCTCTAAAAGCATTGAGTACATTAATTGACCAAGGTAGAAAGTTTGAACCATCATTTTGGAGAAGCACCGGCTCCAACTCGATAGGCGTCGACATCCTTTTCTCACGGCGGT
This sequence comes from Miscanthus floridulus, assembly GCF_019320115.1. Taxonomy (NCBI): domain Eukaryota; kingdom Viridiplantae; phylum Streptophyta; class Magnoliopsida; order Poales; family Poaceae; genus Miscanthus; species Miscanthus floridulus. The sequence goes on from NC_089592.1 coordinate 74,528,759, forward strand.
GAAGCTTTAGGTGAGAACCTTACTCCGATACCAATTGAAAGGACCTAGGATGCCGCCTAGAGGGGGGTGAATAGGCGTTTTTGAAAATTAACACTTTTAAATGCGGAAACAATTAGAAAGGGGAGTTTCCAAAATGGAAACTCTAAATCAAGAGTACTACCACCCCTCACAAGTTAGCCACAAAGTAAACAAGGTATAAAGAATATATATAGAAGCTACAACCCTGCAACACCAAGTTAGAACAGAGAATAAATATTTTCAGTGCAGGCAGGAAATACCGGACGTGTCCGGTATGAATACCGGACGTGTCCGGTATACACGATTTCTGCAGATCAGCCCTGAACTTGCTCCTTTTGATTTCTATCTTCAAACCAAACTACAGGCACCTAATGGAGATGATAATATACACAGAGAACCTGCAGTATAGCTAGAGCAACACAAATATCAAATGAAATGCAAATTAACACACGATATTTGTTTTACCGAAGTTCGGACTCGTTCGAGTCCTACTCTCCGTTGAGGGGGCTGCGGGCGACCCAGTGAAGGTCAGCCCTAGAGGGTACCACGAAGGTCACTCTAGCCGGAGTCTTTTCCAACTCCTTTTCCTCCTTCCACTAAATGATTCCGAGGCAGCGGAATCGACCGTTACAAACTTTCCGAAGCAACCACAATCTCTCGGTTGCTCTCCGGTAACGCCTAGCCATCTAGGACCGAAGAGTCCAAGAGTAATAAATGCGAATCACGAGATTGACAATATGCACAAGTGCTCAAGTGGTGGCTTGCTCTCTTTTTCAAATTCTTTCTCAACCCACAAATTGATTTTGCAATTTGGATCACACACTCACTAAGAGAGGGTTTAGGAGAGTTGGCAAGGCTCAAAAACGTGTGTCTATCACAGCAGAATCAGCAACTTCCAAAGGTGGAGGCTTGGGGGTATTTATAGCCCCCTTGAAAAACTAGCCGTTTTATAGCCGTTGCAATACCGGACATGTCCGGTATGCATACCGGACACGTCCGGTACGACTCACACTGCGTCAACGGTAACTAAGTTACAGTGAAGTTGTGAGGTGTCGGAACTCCCGAAGAATGCCGGGACTTCCGACCGTCGGAACTCCCGACTCAAGTCAGAACCCCCGACCCTCAGTAATTTTGAAAAACATGTAACTGAGTTAAAGTTAGTGAGGTGTCGGAACTCCCGACACATGTCGGAACTCCCGAGCGTCGGAACTCCCGACTTACGTCGGAACTCCCGACTCTCACGGCTTTTGAAAACTAGCCGTTGGCCTCTGGTCATCCATACCGAACACGTCCGGTATGAATACCGGACACGTCCGGTATGACCAGGACAGTGAACCCTCCAAGTCAGTTGAAGTACGACACGTCGGAACTCCCGACCCATGCCGGGACTCCCGACCGTCGGAACTCCCGACCTGCGTCGGAACTCCCGACGAACCAACCCGAGAACAACAGGTTTACAGCTGCTGGACAAATACCGGACACGTCCGGTATGAATACCGGACACGTCCGGTATTGCCAGACCAGCAAGTGATCAGTTAGCACTTTTGTCGCTCAAATACTCAAAACTCACATGGGTTGGCTTGAGCACTTATGAAACATTATCTATCAACATGGTGCATCCCTCTTTATAGTACGGCATACCTATTAAACTCAAGATAAATGGAAATATGAATTTGTACCACTTGAGTTGTTCTTTTGAATTGATGCCGTCCTTTCCAATCTTCATCAAGTAAGGGTGCTAACATGTTGATGTTGATCTTTTCACTTGAGCATAGCCATCTTGAGCATGTGACTTGATTCCATTCATCAAGTTTGAATAATCCCAGATGTATCAAGTCACTTCCATCAAATACTTCATTATAGATTTTATCCTTCACATAAATATGACCATCTTAGCTTGATTAGTACCTCAACTAAATGCAAGTACTTTCTTCTTCACCCTAGCTAGGTTCTTCGGCCGCCAAGCCATCGCTTGTCCTTCACCCTTGCTTAGTACCTCGAAGCCTTTCCTTGCTATCTTCACCATCTCAAGCCATCAAGTCACATCTTGTGTTGAATCATCCATTCATATGTATTGTTATCTTTTTCATTTAAATTTAGCAAGCTTCAAATATGAGACCATTCCATATGCAATCCCTTATGTCTCATTAACTAATAATCATGAGCTTGCTTTCACATAGTACATGGAAATCCCACAAGAAATAAGCCTTCACATGATTTCCATTTGCATTGTTGTCTTGTGCTTGAACTAGATTGTTTATACAACAATACATCATTTTGGCTTTCATTAAGTACCTATGAGATAACCTATTACCTGTTCACACTTAGCAAACAGGTTAGTCCTTTAATCACGTTGTCATTCAATCATCCAAAACCCACAAAAGGGCTAGATGCACTTTCAGTTCAGGCCTATAAGGCAATACATTACAAGTTGTCCATTCAACTTACAATATCATAACAAGTTGTTCATGCACCTTTTAATGACATAACAAAGTTCCCAAAATATGGATCACAAGGATTCATTGCTTCATCAGTTTCCCTTGGCAGAAGAATTCTTCACCTTTGTGGCTAGCTGCTTCCTCCTAGGGGTCATCTTCTTGGCTGGTGCAGGGTTTGACAGAGATTCAGCCTCTGGAATGATCATTTCAAGGGGTTGTGGAGCTTCCAAGTTCAACCTCCTGCATTTGAAAGTGGTTTAGTGAGCTATTGTCGAGATGGCAAGTTCCTGAGTCACAATTTAGGTTCAGATTTTACCTTGCTGCTGCTGCTTCCTCTGCCTCTCTTTCCCTTGCTACTGCTGCCCTTGTTCTTGGAGTCCTTGGTGATGGTGCCACTTAGTGGGCACCTCCAACTTGTCCTTCTATGGCCTAATTCACCACAGCCCTTGCAAGTAACCTACCTTGTGGCTTTACCACTTCTCTCCAGGCATCTCTTAACCCTCTTCTTCCTTTGCCTCCTAAGTCCTCTTTTCTTCCCAATTGGTGGAAGAAGCTTGAATCCCTTCTCAACTACCGGCCATTGGCTCTTATCAGTGATGACAGGAATCATTTCTGCATATGCTGCTTGAAACTTGTGCACTGAGTAGGCCACATCCACATATTGCTCTATATTTGGCTGCCTTTCAGCTATTATGACTGCCAGTGCATGGGGACAGGGCTTGCCACTCTCTGCATGTACACTCATGTTGGTCCAGGTAGACAACATGCCTCTTGACAACTTCATCATTGTACATGACTATCACCTCTGCTTGGTTGGGTCCACCCTTAGTTGCCTTCAGATGGTTCAGTCCCTTTGAGGCTGCATTTAGCTGATGAATTATTACTGGTAGTATGAATCCTTTTAGGGCCTTGGATATCTTTCTTCTCTTCTCAAAAAGTACCATTGTCTTGTGCCTGATAGCATCAGCTAGAATGTCTAATGGTAGATCTTTATGTGCTTGGATCCATGCATTCCAAGATTCAGCCAAATTATTATTTATGAAGTCACACTTGATCTCTTCCTTAAATCCACTCCTAGCCCACAGTAAACTGTGATGTTCCTTCAACCATGGAACAACTCCTAGATAGGCTTCAATAACTTTGTCCATCAATTTATTGAACTTCTCTACTGTGCATGCCCTTGCTGCTGGCCATATGTACTTAGCATAGGCATTTCATGTAAACCTTTTCTTCATATTTTCCATGAGATGCCTGAAACACTCTCTCTGCTCTACTCCAGGGAAAACCTTTTTCACAGCTGCTTCTAGCCCTTTGTAGGCATCAGTGCATATAGCCAAGTGGTTCATTGGCCCTAAAGCTTTCCCTAACCGTTCCATGAACCAAGTCCAATTATCCTTGGTCTCTGAATCAAAGAAGCCAAAAGCAATTGGGTACAACCAATTGTGGCCATCTATTGCATTGGCTACAGACATGTGGCCATTCCACTCATCATTGAGAGCAGTTGAATCTACACTAATATATGGTCTGCAGCCATCTCTAAATCCATCTATACTTGCTTTGAAGGCACAAAAAAATCTACTGAAGTGTACCTTGCCTTCCATAGTAACTGTATCTATCTCAACTACACTACTAGGAGACCTAAGCTCAATCTCAGCCTTGAATCTAAACAAATAATCAAAACAATCATCCCACTTACCAAATAATTTATCTGCAACCCTCTGTCTCCCATAAAATACAGTCTGATATGGAATCTTTATGTTGTACTTCTTCTCTAACTCTTCCTTCACGACTTTAGGACCCATCTCAGGATTATCCTTGAATAGTGGTATAGCCCTCTCAGCAATCCACTTCTGGGATGCCATCCTCCCAAGAACTCTACTCTTTGAAGGACACTTGTGGGTACCCTTATTGATTTGGATCTGCACATACATGAAGAAATGTCAGAAATAGTTAAGATAAATTCATATACAACATGCAAATATTAGAAATAAGGTTACATCAAAAGGACAAAAAAGTGTTAGTATTGGTGCCCTGACACTGCCATCCTTCTGTGTCCTAGCTCTAATTTTCCATGGGCAGCCCTTGGAACTGCAGTAGCCCCTAAACCTCTCCTTGTCAGACTTCTCTGTCCCCAATTGAAACTCATTCACAATAGTATGCTGCCTAATTGCCATCCTAAAATCATCCATGCAAGGATACAGTGCCCCAACACTCATGTCAGGGTTGTCTCTATCCCAACCAAACATTGGCTCATCTCCTAGGTCATCATTAACAGGGATTGTTGCCTCATTCATTTCATCCTCCACATCAGCAGGTATGTTAGGAATAGGAACCTCATATGCAGGAGCCTCATCTGCTGCCTTGAATCCAAAAGCCTCATAGATTTGATCCTCATCTACCACAGCATTAGCTTCACCATCACAGTTCTCATCAGCCAATATAGTCAATGTGTTCCAATCAACCACATTTTCTTTAGCTCTACCTTCTTTAGGAGTACTACAAGTGTCACCTAAGCCTTCTGCATTCATGTCCTGCATTTGTCACACCAGATTGGGTAGCAGTAGTAGAAGACCCACCTTTGTTTGCTCTGCTAACAACATCATTCAGACCAACTGCATCTTTCTCAACAACATCACAGCTAACATGCATTACCTTCTCATCCATCCTAGACATTATCATCTCCTCAAACTGATCATGGCTAGTAACCTTTCACTCTGTTCCACTGTCAATGTCACAAATAAGCAGTTGCCCCAAATGATCTTGCTGGCCATATCATCTACAAAGCCATTCAGCGTGTACACATTGCTACTGTCAAACCATAGGTCATGTTCTTGAGCATCTAGGTCAACCACTCCATAGTCGTTAACCAAAGTGTATTTATCAACGCTAACATGGATTATAAAAAGCATTGCTAGGATCAATCCTGATAGTGACAAGCAAAACAAACAAATTGGGAGTTAGGACATCCCTCACATACGGGATCCCCTCACATACATGCCATAACAATGAAACATACCACGGGGGGCACGGAGACAACACCATCGTGGCTAATGGTTTGCTCTACATCCGAATCCTACATCAACACACAAAAATTAGAAAACCCTAGCATAAGGAATCCCCCCATTCACAGATGTCGCGCGTAGGTAGAAGAAGGAAGTAGATCTAACCTTGCAGGCGTCATGCCGTCCTACGACTTGGCGCCGCCGTTGAGCTCCCGCCTGCCCGCCTTGAGCTCGCGCCGCCATGGGGAATGAAAGGGGAGGGACGGGAAAATAGCGAGTGGACTGAACAGATGGGAGGAGACGGCGCTTGTTAAGCAATACACGGCGGGGGCAGAATGGTCTTTTGCCTTCGGTCTTCGAGCGTCAACGGCCCGTTCCCAAGCTGGCTGGCTGATCTGGCATGCCACGTCAGCAAAAATGGCAAAATATTAGACGAGTTACTATTTTTTGGGACATTTTTGTAGTTGCCACCACAAAGTTAGCAATCAGAGAGGCGGCCTCCGTAAGAGTGGCAAATAATTAGATGTCCCCCAAACCTGAGTACCTGACTCGACTGGATATTTGTCTACTTTCAAATATTTGGGCCACGGTTGGTAACAGTAACACAGTCTCTTTTAGACCTTGTTTGATGTCGCCGGATTCACATGTGTTATGGTGTATTGGAGTGAAATTTACTTACACTGTAATCCCATCCCAACAGACGTGGATTGATACGAATCCGAATACATCCAAAGACCTTAGGGTGTAGTATGAAAACAATCCGATCACATCACGAGTTCATTCATACCTCGAAGAGATGACTGCTCTAAAATCTCAAATTCTCTTAGGTCCTGTTTAAGGAATTGAAAAGTAATTTAGTAATAAAATCGAAAGCACTGTCTAGATGTTGGTTTCAATTCATGTGATCAAAACAGGCTCTTAAGACATGTTTGATTAGGTAGTTAAGGATAAATGGAAGTTTGGAGGAAATGAAGTCTAGAGAGCTAACTCCCACTAATAATTCGGCAAGGGAGGTTATTAGGTGGAAATTATGCTTTTTGTGAGAGATTTCTCACATAAAACTCACACACCGAGTAGGTGATATATGAATTCCCTATTCAACTTTTTTTTTATTTTCCTCCATAAACCAAACAAGGAATTGATACTTTTAAATTCTCATATTAATTCGCTCCATCAACTCCCACCACTAATTTACATGCCTCTTCTCGGTATAGTTGCCAAATGTATCATTGGAGCAACTTGAAGAGATACCATAGATTAGTGAGTTAATGTGTAAAAGCTCCCTCCAACAACTCTCTCTCTCTCTCTCTTATCGCTCCTATAATTTGTTCTCCCTAAAACCCCCACCAGCGGCCCTAAAAATCTACCAAGGAGTTGCACAGGAGAAGGTATAGATCTTGGTGCGAGCTTTTACACTTTAACTAACTAATTTGTGCTTCTGTTGGAGTTGCTCTATTGATGTGTTTGGCAACTATAGGGAAAGAGTCACAGAAATTAGTAGTAGGGGTTGATAGAAGGAATTAACGAGAATTTGAATTTTAGGGGCCGTTCGCTGGTCTGGATCGTCCAGACCAGCCGGCTGATCCCCTCACATTTCACTGTTCACCAAACCAGCTAAACAGTGTTTCTCTCTCACACAACCAGCCAGTTTCAGCCAAGTTTCAGACCAGCGAACAGGACCTTAATCTTAGTTTCTTGTTTGGTTCATAGAGGGAAATATAAAAGGGAGGTCGAATAGGAAATCCCTAATTTGATGTGTGAGTTTTGAAGTGAGAAATTAGTGACAAGTCAAGATAGAAGGTGATCATGTATTCATCTTTCACTAAAAAAAACATAATTTCGACCCAATTGCCTTCCCTCCCGAATTATTAGTAGAAAACTAATCCTCTAAACTTCTATTCCCCTTTCAACTAAAACTCCCATCCCATAAATCAAAATAGAAGATTTCTAAACTCCTACATTCAGACTCCCATTTCCTCCTTTCAACTACCTAACCAAACGTGCCCGAAGAGATTTTGAGATTTTAGAGTAATCGTCTCTATTGAGGTATAGATGAACTTGTGATGTGATCTGATAGTTTTCATAGAACCCCCTAAAATAGACCGTGGTACTATTACTAATCATGATCCAAACATTTGAATGTTTGAAGTAGACCTGATCAAACACTGGGTTAAGTCGGGTTCAGATCAGATAAAAAGGTAGTGCATACAAAATCGGGCTAGACACATAAAACCCATGACAGATCGTGCTACTTTTACTAATCGCGACCCAAAATTTGAACAAGGCTCTTGTTCGCTCGGCTTAAAGCGGCTGCGGCTGCAGCTGTGACAGTTCAGTGCTACAGCTGAGAAGCTGGCAGCCGCAGCCATTTTTTCTTATCACTAGATCTGTCCGAGCTGTGATGATTATCATATTAAACTCCTTTTGCTCTCTATCATTATTTGGGGACCTGAATATTTGGAACAAAATGAGTATTGAAAAGAAGTTTTCGAAGACATCTAATGAGATTTTTCACAAAATTTTTACCTTCCTGTAGAGTGGCGAATTCTCTTGAATGAGGACGATGCCTGATATATACTCTCCCCTTCCCTAAATAACTATCGTTTTCGCTTCCCGAGAAACAACTTTGACTAAATATAAAAAATATTAATATTTATGGTACAAAATTAATATCATTAGATAGATCGTTGAATCTATTTTCATAATAAAATTATTTAAAGATACAAATATTGCATGCATTTTCTACAAATCTAGTCAAACTTACGGTACGAAAACAAAAAAACGACAGTTATTTAAGGACGGAGGGAGTAGAAGACAAGATCAAGACTATGAGGAAATGATTGGAGGACTTCTCGAAGGAAACTAAGGATCTAAAGGTGGAGGGACTTCTCTAAGGGCGTGTTTGGGACCGCGGCCTCTAGCCCGCAACACGAAAAACAGCATGGCGAAAGCTTGAAGCTGTGTTGCTCTTTTGGAGTTTCATACTTCTAGTTGTGTTTGCCTGTTGATGATGTATAGTTAGCTGGGTTCTCCACCATGTGTATTGCGCGTCTTGTGAACTTTGTTTATTTACTTTATAAAAGCAGGATTTGTCCCTGTAAGAAAAATTATACATGTTCCAAACTTTTGAAGTAGACCCGATCAAACACTAGGTCAGATCAAGCCAGAAAAAATAGCGGGTTTTTTTTTGGCTTGGAGCCCAATCTTTTTTTTAAGTAGACCTAATCAAACGTAGATAAAACACTCATTCTCAATGGCAAGTTTCATTCTATAGTTTCATATATATTTAATTCCATGACTCATAAAAGAATTAGTAATGGTGCCAAGAGAGTTTCATTCTTCTCTCTCTTTTTTTAAAAAAGTTACCAAATCATAAAAAACACTTACGTGACAGCTTACAAATGCAATGAAATTATAATAAAACCTTCGCTAGCACTAGCCTTAAAAAAACATTTCCGGTCTTAAAAATCATTTTTTTCTCTCTTCTTTTACCGTACCGCATCAATCATCTGGGTTAGGAGTGCCCTCGTCATGTCTATACTTGGCCATGCAGCACGAGGCACGACAGCATGACACGAAGCACAAAAAAAAAAGCCCGACACGAACCCGGCACGGCCCGATGAAACTCGGGCCCGGGCTGGCCCGGCCCGCTGCTCAGGCCGTGCTTGGGCTGACCCCCAAGCCCGTGGCCCGGCACGGCCCGGCACGAGAAATGGAGGGAGGCCCGACAGCGGCCCGAGGCAGCCAGCCCCCCCCCCAACGGCTACCCGCCACCGCCAGCCCAACGACCATTTTGGCCCATCATCAGCCCACACTCAGCCCCTCCCTTCATATATAAGGGACACGCCACAGCCACCGGCCGCCCCCTCTCCTCACCTAACCCTAATCGGCTAATCCATTCGACTCCACCCGCCGCGCAGCGCCCACACCGCTCTCGTCTTCGCCTCGCCTTCGTCGCGCCGTCGTCTCCTCGGCGTCCGACCTCATCGACTCCGGTGACCTTGATCTGCCTTCCGCCGCCGACCAGCCTTTCCCTTCTCCTTCCTGATCTCCTTCCTCTCCCCCTCTCCCTTCCCCTCTTGGTGATATGTGAGTTCGTGTTCCTGTCAGTGTCATCCCTCCTCCGCCGCTCGCCGTCCTTGCTAACGGTCTGTCGTCTTCTCTGCGGGGGTCGTCGTCTTCTCCGGCACCGGACTACGGTTGCGCAGGTAAACTCTAACCCTAGCATCTTCTTTCTTGATCTGATTCTGTCATCTGATGTGTTTCTTGATCTGCAGGTCGGTAGCCGATGCTTTCTCTTCTAGCTACGGCGTAGAGCGAGCTCGGCGGCCACCCACATCGTCGAGGAACGAGGCCAGAGCGGTCACTGCCATGGCGGATGACGATGTCGTCCTACCAGGCATGGCCCCCGAGGGTGAGGACGACGACGACCTCCGAGAGGACGCAGCTGCCTTGTTCGGTGTCGATCTCAAAGCCAGCCAGGCTTCAATCGATCTAGACGGCGGCGGTGGTGAAGGGGCGATGACGGTTGGGACTGGCTCCAACACCAGCAGCTCTGCTCCATCTGTTTCTGGTAATGCAACCAGAGTTGGTAAGCGCAAATCTCCTGTCTGGGCTGACTTTGATGAGATCTATGAGGATGTGAACGGCAGTAGAATTTGCACTAAAGCTGTTTGCAAAATGTGTAAGGCTACTTTGTCTGCTAGATCTGTTTCTGGAACTAGGCACTTGAAGAGGCACTAGAAATCATGTATGGAAAAAACTAATCGATGTGCTGCTGTTCAGTCTAGGCTTGCACTTAATCCTGATGGTTTGCGTAACTGGGACTATAAACCTGATGTAGCTAGACAGGAGCTGTGTCGCTTGATTGCTAGGCTTGATCTTCCTTTAGGTATTGGTGACACTGATGCATGGGAGGAGTACATTCAACATGCTCATAACCCTATTTTTACTAGGGTCTCCTGGCAGGCCACCACTAGAGACCTAAGTAAGTTATTCACTGAACGTCGTAATATGCTTAAGAATCATATTTTGCGTGGTGCTTCATCTGTTGGTTTGACATCTGACATTTGGTTTGGTAATGCTAAGGAGGACTACATCAGTGTAGTTGCTCATTTTGTGAGTGCTGACTAGGAGCTACAGAAAAAGGTAATTGAGTTGAGATTGATTGAGGTGAAGCATACTGGTCAGAACATTGCTGAAAAAATTAGTTCTGTGATTGAGGAATTTGGTTTGATTGACAAGATCTTTTCTGTTACTCTAGATAATACTTCTTCTAATGCAAAAGCAATGGAAACTTTGACACCTTTGTTTGTAGGATACTTGGGTTCTGATCCAGCCCCTACACCTTCTGATCCTAATAAAAGAACTTATCACCTTGTTCATCAACGTTGTGCTTGTCATATCATAAATTTGATTGTTAAATCTGATTTAAAGAGGTTCAAACCTTACATAGAAGATTTTAGAACTGCTATTAACTTCTTGAATTCTTCTAATCATAGAATTGCCATGTTTAAGAACTACTGCAATGCTCAAGGTTTAAGACTTAGAAAGTTTGGTTTGAATATGGATGTTAGATGGAATGCTACATACCTTATGCTAAACATCTGCTGTCATATAAGGAAGTTTTTTCTGTGTTCATTAATGCTAATTTTGGGGCTGAATTGTTAACTCCAAGGCATTGCCATATAGCTGCAAAGGTATTGGAATTCCTGAAAGTATTTTATGAATCAACTGTTGTTCTTTCTGTTGTGTACTATCCAACTAGCCCTCTTGTTTTGCATCATCTGCTTGAGATTTCTGCGCATTTGCATGAAAGTGAAAAGGATCAAAATCTGATAGCTATTGTGTATCCGATGAAACTAAAATTTCTTAAATACTGAGAAAATATACCTCTGTTGTATTCATTTGCTTTCATTCTTGATCGAAGAGCTAAGATGAGAGGTCTGTTTAATGTCCTGGTAATTCTAAAAGAAAACCTTGGTGTTGATTACAGTTCATATTATGCTTCTGTTAAAACTAAACTTTATAAGTTGTTTGCCAAGTATGACAACAAGTTTGGTGCAGCTAAGAATAGAAGGGCTGCACATCCTGCAGGCCAAACTGGTAAGAGAAAACAGGCTTGGGAAAGAATATTTGGAGGCCCTGGAGCCTCTGGTGTTATTGGTCCATCCCCTACCCCAACTTTATCTGCTGCATCTGTTGATTGTGAGCTCACAGCTTACCTGGACAGTGACAATGTCACTGCATATGAAAATGACTTTGATTTGTTTCTCTGGTGGCGTGACCACAAACTAACATTTCCTATTTTATCTATAATGGCAAAAGATATAATGTCTGTTTCAGTGTCTACTGTGTCTTCAGAATCATGCTTCAGCTTGACAGAAAGGATACTTGAAGAGCGGCGTCGACGCTTGTTGCCAGAACATGTGGAGATGCTTGCTTACATCAAGGATTGGGAGTTGGGAGAACGAAGACTGCAGCATTCAACAGACAACCAAGAGTTGGCAAGCTACTTCGAGCATCAATATCTTGATGAAGAAATTTAGAGTGCATCTGGGGCTCCTTCAGCTGGTACATCAGTGACTTCTGCATCTACTTCTGCTGGTACTTAGCGTTCTCTGTTTTGAGAGAGTTGAAAGATGAGAGATGAGAGTGAGTTGAGAACTTGAGATTGAGAGGAGAGATAAGAGATGAGAGTTGAGATAAAACTGAGAGTGACATTTGTATCTGAACTTTGAACTTATCATTATAAGAGCTGTGCTGCACTCTTTTTTTCTTTCTTTCTAAGGTTTCTCACAAGGGTGAGTTTTACCCAGAAAGGTTTTTAATGAGGCAGCATTGCACACAGCTCAATTATCTTTTTAAGTCTTGTTTGTGCATTGTTATTTTGTGATTGTGAGTTGTAAATATGTTAAGATACTTCATACTTGTGAGTTGTGACTGGTCACTGGTCAATGGTCTAGTTGTTAATTGTTATCTTTGAATTCGGTCTAGTTGTGAACTTGTGATTGTGAATCTGTGATCTCTTATCCTTTATGTTTTCTGTGAAATTTGATTCTAAATTTGAAAACTGAAGTTAGAGCTGAATTTGCTGGTATGTTTATAGAATTACGGGCTGTGGGCTGGCACGGCCCGATATTTTCGCCGGGCTGGTCGGGCTGGCATGACCCAAAAATCAGCCTGCAGGCCCGTGCTTGGGCCGAATGCCAGGCACGAGGCCCGTGCTGGCATGGCCCGCAGGCACGACGTGCCGTGCCGGCCCGAGAAGTTGCGGGCCGTGCCTGGCCCGTGCCCGGGCCGGGGCGTGGCGGGCCGGCCCGATGGCCATATATAGTCATGTCTACTCCTGCTTTGAACGTGGAAGCCCTACTAAGGGCATGTTTGGTTCCTTAGACCGAATTTTAGTTAATGTCCCATCGGATATTTGGACACATACATGGAGTATTAAATATTGACTAAAAAAATAACTAATTATACAGATTGCGACTAATTTACGAGACGAATTTTTTAAGCCTAATTAGTCCATGATTTGACAAGGCGGTGCTACAGTAAATATGTGCTAATGATGGGTTAATTAGGTTTAATAAATTCGTCTCATAAATTAGTCTCCATCAACGTAATTAATTTTATAATTAACTCATATTTAGTCTTTCTAATTAACATCCGAACGACATGGACTAAAATTTAGTCCGTGGAACCAAACACCCCGTAAATTTCCGAAAATCCCTTCATTCAGAGTTGGACCGTCATGTCCGACTGTCCGGTGGGCGTCCGGCGGCGGCGTGGCTCAATTTATTCAGAGTTGGGCAGTATAGCACATCTAGATGACTAATTTATTCTGCTATCTCAGCTTAACCATTGTGGCTGTGATCTGGCATGCTTCTTGCACGCTGGGCAAGATCCACAAAATAAGGATCTGAAAACAAAGCAATCCATACTGAATGCACAAAATCACATCAACAAAAATGAATTGGATAAAAACTGTGTCTTTTTTCCTTTCCGAAAATTTCTGTACATTTGTACTCTATGCATAGTAGAAAACTGCATCAAGATTAGCTAATCCTCAAAAACACGGATGCCAATCACAGGATGTCAAAAGCAACAAGGAGTATCTATGAGCTAAGGATGTTTAGGAGAGAAACCCTGCTCTGGACCAATATCCTGAACAGGTGTCCTGCTCCGCTCTCGAGATCTCCAATGCTGCACTCTAACGCCTGTAATTGGTCCTCCTCGCAAACAACTGCTTTTCTCTTGGAAAATGCCTTCGAGACAAGTGACTTCTTGGGCACTTCAATTTGCTTTGACAGGAGCTGCACCGTGGACTCAAGTAGAGAGATGGCGATCTCCCTGGCCTTGGTCAGTAGCCTGATCATTGCACAATCTGTCTTGTCAGAAGTGGCCTTCTTGCTTGACTTCTTGAAAGACTGTTTAGCCTTCTTCACCAAGCGGCTGTAAGACTGGATCTTGGCTTGAACGGTGGCACCATCTCCTTTTCTTAGAGCCACTTGCAGCTCTTGGATAATGGCCTTCAACTCAACAAAGATCTCTTGCATGGTGTTGCAGAGATCCAGCAGCTGGAGAGAAGACTCAATTTCTCCATCCAGCATTTTCCTTTGCTGGGTAGAGCAAATTTGGTTGCTTGGCAAGTGAGTCATTTCCTCAACACTGTCGTAGATGTCTCCAAGCCTCCTCAAACCGTCACACATCGTGACGATACATGTGGATGGTGAGGAGATGATTGCCTCTAGAATACACAACTCTGGTTGCACTGCAGCTTCGCTGGACTGAGGCCTAGACGGCAAGCTTATCGACCTAAGATGGCAAGCCATATCGATCTGTAGTCTCTGGCTGAAAACTTTTTGCGTATTGAAATGAGGTGGAAGAAATGAGAAGCTAAAATTTTTGCCTGATGATTCAAGTCTCTGCCGAGACCTATTTATAGAGAGAGGGTATGAGGCAGCATCTTTTGAAGGGTAGACAAAGAGAATCCTGCCATTTCATCTCCTCAATGTTGTCTATCAAGGTTTGAGATCTGGCAGCAGCATAAGGAATCTGTTTCCTTCATCACGCCGCGTGTGTTTATCAAATTTTTAGTGCGCCAGCTATTCTCCCAGTGATCTATCACATTGTCATGCTCCAACTATTGTCAACAAGAATCAACAAGTTAGTTACTCTACTGGGCAATCTTGACCCAATTGCATGCTCCAGAGATTAGTTTAGTGATCACTAACCAAGTATTATTGGTGAAGTACGTGTTATGTAGTTGTTGCGCAGTCAGTAAATGCCAGTAGGTATTTTATTCTACACAACTCATGCTGCTTACACGCTCTACCTCGTGTGTTGGAGCTGGCTTGCTTTGGGAGTAGTTAGCACTTAGCAAGATCCATTGGACAAGGATCTGCTGCTTGCTGCTGAGGCAACATATTGCATCTTAGCAACGTGGCCATCTCATAATAAAGCCATGTAGAGATCAACTTGAACAACGCGGCCTAACTACTTTGGTAACAGTCACCGGTACTGAGCATCTTTGGAGCACCATTTTTTCTTAGTAAAGAATTTTCTGGACGGATGCTACAAACTTGGGTCATTGTATCATATGATTTATAACAGTAAAACAAGAAGTAGTTCAAAATTATGTTTCTGTTTTCAAGTGACTGTTTTTCTGTACAATACTTCTCATATACAGTCATCAGCTGATCATCTAAAAGGTAGATGACAAAGGGTCTCAGAGTTGGTACATCTATCTACAAGCTGAGAGTGCTGAGAAGGGAAACTCTGCTTTGCCCAAATCTACCCTCTAGATAAACAATGTCCAACTCCAAGGCTTTAGGCTTGTAATTGATCCACTTCACATAGAACTCTTCTCTTTAGGAATGTCTTGTGGATGAGAGACCACTTGCTAGAACTTTATGCTGTAATCTGCTTTGACTGGAAATGTGACAACAACTCGAGAATTGAGACAGCAATATCTCTGGTTTCACCCAACAGCGTGACCACCCTGCAGCTCTCCTGGTTAGCTAAAGTAGACTTATTGTTAATCTTCTTGAACTGCTTCTGCATTTTCTTTGCAATGCAGATATTGGATTGAAACTGAATGCTGGCTTCAACTGCTGCAGTGTCTCCCCTTTACATAACGAATTGCACCTCCTGCTCGAGCTCGCTCTCTTGCATGGCACTAAAGAGATCAAGCAGCAGGACAGAGCGCTCAAGCTAGTCCTCCACTGCTTTCCTAAATGTTATTGTACACACTTCCAAGCCTCCTCAAAACATCAAGCAATGTTCAAATGGCTGAGGAGGCTAAAGGGATGGTTTCCTTAATGATCTGAGACTGATCCTCAAAGCTGGTTTCGTTGGAGCGAAGGCTGGAAGGCGCACTTGCAGATCTTATATGGCAAGCCATGCTTGGAGCGAAAAATGCAGTGCTGTCTTCTTTGTAGAGGAGGGGAGAGGAATGGTGCTCTAATGGTGTCTACTCTCCTTGGGGTTCTCTCTCTATATAATGAAGCACTACAAACTTGAATCAGCAGACAAGAAGAATCATGCCAGTCCAGTTGCTTGTGTGTTTGCTGTCCATCTCTACAGCAGTTTGATTCTTTTCTTTTGAATAATCTATGTATGAGCCTGTCATATCTCAATTGTTGGAGGCAAACAAGTACACAATGATGTTGTTAGGGTTACATCTATTAGGTGCACATTATGCTTCAACATTACGGGATGACTAACCTCATTACGCAACATTGCTGTCATGTTTCAGTTGCATCTTTGGGTAGGCCGGACCACATTTTCAGTGGGGCTGATGTTGGACCAACATTGGCATTTTGCAACATGAATTGTCCAGACAAAAAGACAGGCTGCAAGCACTGTCCAGCCCCAAAGTTTGAAATGAAGAGGGGAAAAAAATGTGGAAAAAACAGTGCTCCACTCTGCTATTTTCCCTCTGTTGCTGTGTTTCCACCAAGGCCCATTTGAATCCTTGCTCAATCATCCATCCTTGTTTCATGAGTGAATGGATCAGTCCCAGAAAATCAAAACAGCTATAATGGCACACACTGACACACATGCGTAAATAAAGAAAGTATTGTATGTATATACAAATGAACTTCTCTGAAAATTAAAAGTTGATATATACATTTCCTGTTCTGCACATTGAAGTCTATTTAGATGATTAGCGAATCCATTTTGCAGTAAAAAAGATTAGTGAATCCTTTAAATATGGGCCTGGATCACATAAAATGGAATGGGTAGATGAGAGAATATGTTTTCAACACCACTCTCTAGACTAAAATTCTTTTATTGTTGCATATAATTTTTGTCTACCTTAATGGTTTTTTTGGAGGAAGGAAAAATCCTACTGGCCAAATCTTTAGTTGCCAATCTGCTTGGGCAGAAAATGCAGTGTTGTGTCATAGTGCAATAGTGCCTACATTGTTTTTGTAAGTAGCCTGACTGCATCCTGTATTCAGATAAATGCAATGCTATGCTAATTATTCAGGACTATAAATATTGCAGAAACACGTGGATGGCCAAGCATATATGCTGCTAGTGGCAATGGAGAGCAGAGGCATTACTACAGGACTATCACTATCTTCACTAATCCACCATGTAATGATGTGATTATATTGGAATCGGGTGATTAAATGCAACTAACCTGGGAACCTGGAGCTGGAGGCGAGCAAGGGCATCTAGCTGTTCCTTCCTCCAGCGGCAACTTGCCTGTTAATCAATCATCTCATGATCTGGATCAGATGCTCTTCTTGCTGCCCTTCAACCGTGCAGGCGAGTTTGCCGCCCATATTGCAGACATGACAGCCTCCTAATCAAGCTAAGTTTGTGATGCTTCTTGGGTTTGGTGGCTTCTGTTGCAGTTCACCACTTGGTTACACATGAGAATGATTCTTGGTGTCTGCTGGTTCAGCTATGCAGTTGCTTCCACCTCTTTCGCTATATAAAGAGTAAAGCCAAAGCCAGGAAGACCACCATTGCAGCAGCTTGCCTTCTCTTCTCCATTTCAAGAAAAGAGAAGCTTCACGGCCTCAGCCTCCATTCAAATCATGGCTTGCCACCTTAGGTCCGCGAGCGTGCCTTCCAGCCCTGTCTCCAACAAAGCCAACATCGATGAACAGCTGCAGAGCCTGAAGGCAACCATCTCCTCACCTTCAATGGCCATCGAATGATAGATAAGTCTAGTGCTCGGCACTTGTATCTTACTTTTTCTACAAAGTAAAAGTAGAAGATGCTCTTTGTCCCTTGTCCATAAAAACAGGAGCAATGCTATTGTAAAGAGAAGCTATTGCATTTCCAATTCCAATAAGCGGCCAAGGCCAAGCTGCCCTCTGTCTTTCCCGGATCCGATCTAGATCTGAGATCCATCTCGTGGTTCTTGGCCAACAACTGGTATTAGAGCCTGAGTTCTTGAGAGTCCGGTGAGCAGTCATGTCCACCGCCAGCCAGATCGAGAGAGCACGCGCCGTTGCTGCCGCTACCGGTGCGGTGAGGAACCCCAGCGAATCAGCGATGCAGCAGCAGCTGGAGCCGACAACCACGCAACGTGCCTCGCTGCCGCAGAGGCGGTGGCTGCGGCAGCGGTCGAGACGGCCAAGCAGGTGGCGGCTGTGGCTCAAGCCGCGGTGGCCGCGGCTGCAGCGCTACGTGTCGCGATAGAGCGGGAGCCGGTCGGCGGGTCGTGAAGCCCAGCAGGGCGTCGTCTTCAGTCGCCGTCACCGGAGCGGCGCCGTGAACGCCGCGGCCGCTTGTCGGTTGCGCGATCGGTGGTGCAGACCGTCTACCGTGACTCCGGAGCGGGGACGCCATGGCCGATGCTCACGAGAACCAACTACCACGAGTGGAGCCTATTGATGAAGGTCAAGATGCAGGCCCGGCAGATCTGGGACGTGGTCGAGTTCGAAGATGTCGAGTTCCACGACGATCGGCGGGCACTGGAGGTGTTGTGCGCCGCCGTGCTGCTAGAGATTGGCGCCTCCCTCGCCAACAAGGCGATGGCAAAGGAGGCCTGGGACTCCATCGCCACCGCGCGCCTCGACGACCACCGGATCCGTCGAGCGACGCTGCAGCAGCTTCGACAGGAGTAGGAAGGCCTCGCCTTTAACCCTGGTGAGCAAGTCGAGGACTTTGCCTTTTGCCTTTCTAGCCTGAAGGAGCAGATGGAGCGCAACGACGACACTGATATCACCCACACTTGTGCGGTGGAGAAGCTCCTGCACTGCATCCCGAAGAAACACTCCTAGATCGTGCTAGAGATTGAGACGCTCCTCGACTTCGAGGCGCTCTCCATCGAGGAGGTCACCGGGAGGATCAAGGCAGTGCAAGATCACGAGGAGGTGCCCCGCACCGAGCCGAGCACCACCAGAGGCAAGCTCGTCTACACCACCGAGCAGTGGCATGCCTTCGACAAGAAGAAGAAGGACGAGGCTTCTGGCTCTGGTCTGCCTAGGGAGCGTCGTCGCTGACCATGCGCCGGCAAGGAGGAGGAGAAAGGAGCTCGGGTGTTGGCTGGTGCTGATGGCGGCCCCGCCGCCGAGCACAAAGCAACTCGGGATGATACCTTCCTCAACTGTGGCAGGACCGGCCATTGGGCCAAAGACTACCGCCTTCCTCCACGCCGTGGTGGGTAGGCTCACGTCGCGCAAGCAGTGGAGGGGGACCATGCCCTATTCTTGGTTCATGGGTGCATTGAGCTACGACAAAAAATAGGAGAGGAGGAGAAAGATTCAAGCTTTCCCCTTCCCTCGTCGGCCGGCTCCGCCTTGCTCCACCTTGATGAGCCGCACACCCACGCTTTACTCGGCCCCGGCCCCGGCCTCAGCAATGACAAGATGAACAACTGGTTCCTCGACATCGGCGCCACCCACCATATGACTGGTCGGCGTGAGTTCTTCTCTGACTTAGACTCCAACGTGCGAGGCTTCATCAAGTTCGGGGACACCTCCGCCATGGAGATCAAGGGCATTGGCTCCGTCGTCTTCACCGCCAAGACTGGCGAGCACCGGATGCTTGCCGGTGTCTACTACATCCCCACGCTGGGGAACTCCGTCATCAGCTTGGGACAGCTGGATGAGAATGGCTCACGCGTGGAGATCAAGCATGGGATATTGCGCATCTAGGATCACCATCGCTAACTTCTCACCAAGGTGAACAGAGGCACAAATCGCTTTTATGTTCTCCATGTATAGGTGTCGCAACCCGTGTGCCATGCAACCTGCCGCGATGACGACATTTGGCAGTGGCATGAGCGCTTCGGGCACCTCAACTTTGAGGCCCTAAAGCTGCTCAGCAACAAGGAGATAGTGCAGGGTATGCCATGCGTTGATCATGTGGAGCAGTTCTACGACACCTGCGTCCTCACCAAGCAGCGGTGGCTCTCCTTCCCCCGCCTGGCAAGCTTCCACGTCAAGCAGAAGCTAGAGCTCGTGGACGCCGACCTCTACGGACCAGTGACTCTAGCCACACCTAGAGGATGATGCTACTTCCTCCTCCTTGTTGACGATGTGTCCTGCTACATGTGGGCGGTCCTGCTCGACACCAAGGTGGCAACTACGGACGCCATCAAGCACCATTAGGTAGCTGCGGAGGAGTGCGGCCGCAAACTTCGGGTGCTACACATGGACAATGGCAGCGAGTTCATGGCTGTTGAGTTTGCGGTGTACTGCACCGACGAGGGGGTTCAGCGCCACTACTCCGCACCGTATGCTCCGCGGTAGAATGGTGTCATCGAGCGCCGCAACCAGACAGTGGTCGCCACCGCCCGTGCCCTTCTCAAGCAGCGGAGCATGCCGACGATCTATTAGGGTGAGGCTGTGATGACTGTCATGCACCTGCTGAACTGCTCACCAACTAAGGTGCTCGAGGGCAAGACGCATGTATGAGTCCTGGCACGGGCACAAGCCGGTGGTCGGCTACCTACGGGTGTTCAACTGCCTGGCATTTGTCAAGGAGCTCGGCCATGTCGGCAAGCTCGACGATCGTAGTTCTCCGGGGATATTCATCGGCTACGCTGAAGGGGCTAAGGCGTATCATGTGTTTGACCCGGTGACGCAGCGTTTGCGAGTGGCGCGCGATGGGGGTTCACCGAAGGTCACGGCTGGGCGTGGGACAAGGCGACTGATGATGGATCGGCAGCAGCTCTATGCAACTTCACCATCGAGTATGCATGGGCTGGAGCCTCGTTGACCACTACACCAGCCTCGCTGACCACTCCACCAGCCTCACCGACCACTTCGCCAGCTCCACTGTGCTCGCCATCGCTAAGTCCAGGGGTGCTCAGCAACTCATCAGCAGCAGTTGGCAGCTCATCGGCAACCTAGCCGACCACTCAAGTTTCTCAGCGGACCACATCGGCACCACAGCGGACCATGTCGGCACCCACTCCGACCACTAGAGACTAATCGGTGGCCGTAGGAACTCCACCAGCAGCAGGTCCAGCCACACCATGTTCGTCCCCGAGCGCGATATCTCCTACCTCACCTGCTAGTCTGTAGTGTGAGATCGAGTTCGCAACTCCGCTGGAGGACAATGAAGACCGCCTGGACGCCTACTACGACGATGAGCCTCTACGGTACCGCACGA